>NC_064634.1:456380230-456630547 GCF_023864275.1 Schistocerca cancellata | reverse complement strand
ATCGATTTGCTGTGTGTTGTTAATTTCGTGGGTGTCAGGAATGCGACTATCAAGCGTTTCCTTGAACAGTGTCCAGTTCGCACGCTTGTAGTTAAGCATCCTGCGTGGTTCGATGTCCTGCAGTGTCTCTTCCATGTGCAGTATTACAGGCATGTGGTCTGAGTCCAGATCGTTTTCAACCGTTAGGTTGAGTGTGCATGTGATGCCCTTTATGAGGGCTATGTCTAACACGTCTGGCCTATGTCGGGCCTGTGTAGGCACGAACGTGGGAACGTCCGGCCCAAGTATAATGTAGTTTCGGCCTAGTGCGTGTTCGTACAGTTTCTTGCCGTTGGAGGTTCGTATTCTTGAGTTCCAATCAGGGTGTTTTGCGTTGAGGTCTCCAGCGGCTATTACCCGCGGTGCTATGTTGAGTACTGTGCTGATATCGCGTGTTACTATGTGATTAGGTGGATTGTATAGCGATACCAGTGTGGTGTTGGCTCCGTTAAACTTGACCCTGACGGCCGTAGCCTCTAGTCTTTCAAGTGCTGGGAGCTCGATGTTCGTGTGGTCTATGTCTCTGTGTATAATGATTGCCGTGCCGCCTCCCCTCCTGCCATCCGCTCGGTCGGTACGATAGACGCAATAACCTGGGAGGTTTAGTTGTTTGCGAGGCGTAAGCAGTGTTTCGTTCACAAGAGCGATTCGGATACCCTTTCGCTCCATGAACGCGGCCATCTCGGCTTTTTTGTTTGCGATCCCGTTGGCATTCCAAAACAGGATCTGTGTGATTGTGTTTAAGTCTGCGTTTCGGGGCTGGTGTGGTGTATTATCCATGTATTAGTGTAAAGAGTGGTGCGATAGTGGCTTGGAAGCTAGTCCAGTTGAGCGTACTCGACATGAACTGCATGAAGAGTTGTGAGACACACCCCATAATCTTCGTGACTATTTCGGTGGTCGTGCGTCCGGGGAATAATGTTTCCATTATTCTCTGGAATGTTGTTGTGATGTTGGTCATGTCGGCCTGGGAGTTGTTGGTCGTGTTAGCGGCCGCTTGTTCCAGTGTCGGCGTTTGGTGGGGGCTGGCCTGCGAGTCGTTTGTTCGTGTGGCAGTTGTGGGCGCCTGTGTGCTTTCTGTGGTGAGTGGGTGTGTTATGTGGGTTGTTGAGTTGGTGTCCGGGATGTGTTCGTGGGTGTTGGTGTTCTGTTGACTGTGTACTTGTTGTGGTGCGGTCGTGTTCTTCGTGCTGCGGTAGTTTCTCCTTCTCCTCCTCCTCTGGCGTTGTGGTTGTCCCTGTGTGGGTGTGTTTTCTGTAGCCTGTGGTGGGCTGCAGTTCGCGATCTCAGGGGGTAGGGTGGTGTTGTTGCTAGTTTCGTGTGGTGTGCCCGGTGCGGGTGTGGTGTCATTTGTTGTGTTTGTCTGTTGTGTGTCTGTTGCTGGGGGTGTTTGCTGAGCGTGTACTGAGCTCTGGGGCTCCTCTGACCGTCCCGCGCTGCTGGGGCTGCCAGCGACCGCTCCAGCGAAGGATATTCCACTTCTTACTGGGCGCGGGGGCGGTTTTGGAACTGTGATGGCGGTTGGTTTCGCATGTTTAGCGATTTTGCGCCTCAGAGCTGCTTTGTATGCAATGCACCCTCTGTAGTTTGCCGGATGGGCAGCACCACAGTTGGCGCACTTGCGAGGTGCTGTATTGGGGAGTTTGCAGCGTTGGGTTGTGTGACCGCCAGCGCAAATGCGGCAGCGGGGTGCGAGACCGCATCTGATACCCGCGTGTGCGTAGCGCTGGCAGTTGTGGCATTGTTGGGGGGTGCGCGGCGTGTTGTACACCTCTACATTAACGACCATGTGAAGAAATAATTTTAACTTCAACAGGTCGCGGGATTTGGCCGTGTCGGCCAGCTCCGCCATGTAGTTGTGCGACGGTCTCGCTGTGCCGAACTCCGACATCCGGTTTACCCGAATGCACTCCCACCCGAGAGCAGAGAGTTCGTTGTGTACCGTGTCGGTCGGGGTTCGAGAGTCTATCCCCTTGATCACGTACTGCTGTGTTTTTTCTAAGACTGTCCTGTACGTGAAGTGTTCTACCTTCCTTTCTTTGAGAAAGTCTAGTAGATTCGTGTAGTCTGCCTTGTTCGCCACGTACAGTGCGGCGTGTTCCCCGGTGAGTTTGGAGTAGTATGTTGTGGGGCGGTGCTTATTGCTAAATTCTTTGTTTAGGAGACTTAGGTCTCCATAGTTATGAATGATGACCGGTGGGAAGCCGGTCGCGGTGTTGTTTGTGTTCTGCGTAGCTGCGTGTATGTTTGCGGTGGTTGCAGTCGCAGGGTTGTTTGTGTTGGTCCCTGTGTTGTTATTGTTTGTTCGCGGCGTGGATGGTGTTGGCAGCAGCGCTCGGCCGTTGCCTCGTGAGTTTGTGGGCTCACTTGTTTGTGTAGTTGGCTGCTGTTTGCGCCTTGGGCCGACCTGCTGCCATGGCCCGTCTTGATCTGTGTTTGTTGTTTCCTCTGTCGGCTCTGGATCCGGTTCCGTCGGTGCCTGGGCCGCCAGAGGTGAAATAGGGGGCATGTCCTGTTGTTCAGCAGGTGCCTGTGTGTGTGGTGTGGGTGTTTCTGTTCGTGTGTTTTCGCTGCCCATCAGCTCTGCGATCAGCTCTAGCTGTTCCGCGATCTGCTGGTCCTTCAGGGCAACCTGCTCCTGGAAGGTGGACAGTGGGACGGAAATGATGGCGGGAGTAGCCGGCATTACCGCCTCTTGTGCTGCAGCTTTGCTGCGGGTGAGTGGTGGGGAAGCACAGGAAAGATCGGACATCTTTGCTGTTTTAGGAGTATTTATTTATTCGGATAGGGAAGGATGGAACACGACAATTTTGCTCTTTTTAAGGAGCGACAATATTTGCTTTTTAGCGAAAGCGCTGTGTACCTTGTTCCTACAGAAGAGGGGGGTCCCTACGACCTATCTGCGCGGAGTGCAATGCGCGGCGCAAGAGAGCGCGGGTTGAAGAGAGCGGCCTACAGTGCGCGGGGTTATCCGACGTGAACGGGCCCCTGACACTGAGATTACCCTACCAAAGAACGGGAGAGTCCCGCTGGGGAGATTTGCAACCGAAGTTGCAGGAAGTAGAGCCGAAGCTCTTGCCACTTAGCGCCCGAAAGCGTTAAGCAGCTTGCGCGAGTTCGTGCCGCTCAGAAGAGCGTCACTGGCAGCTACGCCAGTTGCAGCTTATTAAGAGACCACTCCAAGGAGCTATCCCGGGCAGCTACGCCAGGTGCAGAGAGCAGCGTTCCGCTCGGGTCGGCTGCTCGACTGCGAGTGCCGCCCGCCCAGCGCACGCGCCAGCCCCCCTATATAGACTCTGGCCCGCCCTCCCCCCACCACGCGCAACCGAGGGCATATAAGCGCACCACGGTGGCTGGCGCGCGCCCGTGTCGTCAAGGCAGCACCCGACGCAGCACCTCGCTCGCCTCCACGCCGCTCCGCTACCGCTATGGCCCGCACAAAGCAAACGGCCCGCAAGTCCACCGGCGGAAAGGCGCCGCGCAAACAGCTCGCCACCAAGGCGGCGAGGAAGAGCGCGCCCGCCACCGGCGGCGTCAAGAAGCCCCACCGCTACAGGCCGGGCACCGTCGCCCTGCGAGAAATCAGGCGCTACCAGAAGAGCACAGAGCTGCTCATCCGCAAGCTGCCATTCCAGCGCCTAGTGCGCGAGATCGCCCAGGACTTCAAGACCGACCTGCGCTTCCAGAGCTCCGCGGTCATGGCCCTGCAGGAGGCCAGCGAGGCCTACCTCGTCGGCCTCTTCGAAGACACCAACCTGTGCGCAATCCACGCCAAGCGCGTCACCATCATGCCCAAGGACATCCAGCTCGCGCGCCGCATCCGCGGCGAGCGCGCCTAAACACCGCGCCAGCCGCTGGGCACCGCCCACGCACGCAAACAAACAAAACGGCCCTTTTAAGGGCCACTAACATCACTCCGTCGCGAGCAAACTTTGTCGGTCGCCTCTCGCCCCACAACCAGAGAACCAAAGACAAAACACCGCTTCCACTTCCCGTCCGTCCGCCACAGCCGCTCTCCTCTGCCAGCTTGCTGGCGCGCGCAACAATCAATCAACATCATCCCTCCCCGGCGCGGCGCTCAAAGCGCACAACACCCATCGGCCGACGCCGTCAACCACACGGGTGGCTGGCCGGCCGCCGCTTCGTTTCGAAACAAACAAACAAACAAAACAAAAACCCGCACCAACGGCCAGCCAGGCACGCAGGCTCGTCCAACGCCACCGACCCTTTCCACATCTCAACGTCCCCCGCCCCCGTTGCAAGAACACACACACAACCAAGACAAGACACATCCGAGGAGAAGGCAGGCAAACAGACAGACAAACCAAAGTATTCAAACAACATGACACAAACCAACCGTCGGCCGGCCGCGACCAAAAACGGCGACAAGCAACCGCTACCGCCGCCCGCACCCGCCACCGACCCCCCGCAATCCAACCACCACGGCACGCAAACAGTATCCACACACGGGCATACAGAAACGCCAGACGGCACAACCACACCGCAACACGACAATCAAAACCTTCCCGACGTGCTTTGATGGCCCTGAGAAGGGCCGTTTTGGGCCGCGCGTCTCTTGCGCGCCACTAGACGACGGGGACGGGGGGTGGGGACGACGGAGTCAACCGCCAACCCTTCCTTTCCTTTCCCATTCCTTTCTTCTTCTCCTCTACTTCTTCTTCTTGGGCGACGCCTTCGCCTTAGACGGCGTCGTCGCCTTCTTCGGGCGCGGCGCCTTCGGCTTCTTCGTCGGAACCTTGGCGGCCTTCTTCGCCTTCGACGGCGACTTGGCCTTGGCCGGCTTGGCAGCAGCCGCCTTCTTCGCACCGGCGGGAGCGGCCGACGCCGCAGACGCCTTCTTGGCGGCGCCCGCCTTCCGACCAGTCGCCGCCTTCACGCCACCAGCCTTCTTTGCGCCGGCCGCACGGGCACCCTTCTTCTCCTTGCTGGCCGGAGCGGCGCGCTTCTTCTTGGCACCGCCAGCACGAGCCTTGCCGCCCTCAGCCGCCCCGCCGCCGGCGCCGGCAAGCTTGAAAGAGCCGGACGCGCCCTTCCCCTTCGTCTGCACCAGCTCGCCCGCCACCACGGCCGACTTGAGGTACTTCTTGATAAACGGCGCCAGCTTCTCCGCGTCCAGCTTGTAGTGCGCGGCAATGTACTTCTTGATCGCCTGCAGCGACGATCCGCCGCGCTCCTTCAGACTCTTGATGGCGGCCGTCACCATCTCAGAGGTGCGCGGGTGCGCAGGCTTGGCGCGCGGCTTCTTCGCAGACGACGCAGACTTTGCCTTCTTCGTAGTGCCGGTGGCGGCGGGTGCCGCAGCAGTCTCGTTCGTAGCCGCCTGATCTGCCATTTCGACGACGCGCGTTAACACACAACACAGCGAGCAGCGAGAGCGAGAAGAGACACGCAGCGAGCGGAGCGCACAGCAGAGGAATAGCCGCCTCGCGCCACAGGCCCAGCCAGTGTCGCGGGCGGGCGCGGACGGCCGAGAGAGCGGCCGCCACTCTGCGCGCCGCCGCGCCGCGCCTCCCGCGCTTGCTACCGCCCAACGTCCGACAGCCTGTGCGGAGCAGCCCCACACCTGCGCCACAACCACCCGCGCCTTTCAAACCACCGAGGATGGGGCTACACACAGCCACACCACAGTCGCCAACCAGTCGCCACGGCAGCGCCGCAAACCACGGCCAAACTGCAGCCACCGCGCGCTACAGCCTGGGTCGGCCCGCCGAGAATCGCCGCCCACGCCCAAATGCCGCCCCCACAGCCCCAGCCGGCGACCGGCCACAATGGCCAAACCTTCGGCAAAGGCCCCACACCGTCGCCGCGGCAGCCCGGCCAGCGCGGCCGGCGCCACAGCCACACAAGAGGAGGCGTGCGGCGATGACGGCCGTGCAAACGCACCTCCGCCGCCCCATCGCCCTCCCACCGTTTCCCGATCGGCCCGCAGCCGTCGGGCCACGTCCTCCTCCTCTCGCCCGCCAACATTCACAGCCCTTTCGTTCGTTTCCCAACAATTTCAATTGTGCCCGCCGCAAAAAACGGGCGCCGCCTGCAAAGCAACATGCTCCGCCGGAGCGCCCCTCGCCGCTTACGAGCCAACCCCTCGCCCGAGGCAAACCGAAATCCGCAACTACAGACCAACCCAATCTGCCGTCAGCACACACGACAGCCAACATCACGCGTTACGAGTTAGACATTAGGTTCACACGTCTCGGTTAGGTTCGGTGGACGTGGGTTGGGTTAAGGGCACTTGGGTTAGGTTAAGCATTCAAAACACACGTCAGGCGTCAGAGGTTAGGTTAGGTTACGTTACATTAAGGTTAGGTTAGGTTAGGTTAGGTTAGGGGCACTTGGGTTAGGTTAAGGGTCGGTGTTAGGTTAAGCGTCAAACTTAGGTTAAGCATTCAAACCACACGTCGGGCGTCCGAGGTTAGGTTAGGTTAGGTTAGGTTAGGTTAAGGCCACTTGGGTTAGGTTAAGCCTCAAACTTAGGTTAAGCATTCAAACACACGTCGGGCGTCAGGTGGCCGCAGCAGCCGCACCTACCTACCCACCCACCCACCCACCCACCTCACGGCCGGACAGCTTGGCTTACTTGGCGCTGAGGCTGACCTCACCGCACCTCACCTCACGCTACGCAACGCTACACAGGTTCGGTTCGCTCAGCTTAGGCTTAGAGCTTAAGCGCCGAGGTCGGATTACGTTGGTTCACCTTCGGGCGCCACACTTTGGGTGTAAAGGTCGCGTCGGGTCGTCGGCACGCCGCAAAAACAAAAACAAAAGCGAAGCCACAGACAACGCCGACAAACGGGCAGCACGACCACGACCAGATACCGAGACACACGGACCACCCACCGGCCAAAGGGCACCAAACAACAAACCAGAGCACCACGTGTCGACCAGAGCAACCCGCCGCTCACGCGACGTGGCTGGCACCGAAGGGCCGCCGCAACTGCGCTTTCCGCGCCGGGCCGGATGCACGTGCGGCAACACCACCACCGCACACAGCCGCTGTTCAACATCAACCAACAACACGCCGCGGTCGCAGCCTCAACGCCAGCACACGTTTGCACCACCATTCACACGCACCGCACAAACAGCTGTCGCCGACAACACAAACACACCGCAACGACGCCGCCGCCGCCGCCGCCGCCGCCTCTACTTGTGCCGGCCACCCACCCCACCGACGGCGCACCTGTCGCCAGCCGGCAGTCGGCAGTCGGCAGTCGGCAGTCGGCAGTCGGCACGGGAAACGCACACCGCCACTTCGCTCGCGCGCACGCCACCAACCAGTCGTCGTCTCCAAAAACAACAAACAAACATAGGGCAGGCAACAAATCGCCTCGCACGAACCGTCCACAAAACTATCAAAGCACAGCCTCTGGCTAACGGCCACGACGCAGCGGCACGCTGCTCCTTTCCCCGCCCCACTCCATTCACAAAGTCACGCGACACCTTTCCGCCACTACGCGCAGCCGCACCCGACGCCCGTGGCAACGACACAACTACTGCACTATCCACCGTACACACAGCCAGCCAGCCAGCCAGCCAGCCAGCCAGCCAGCCAGCCAGCCAGCCAGCCAAAAGCACACCAACGACCCAAACACGCACGTGCAACGGCACGCCCCAAACCAGTCAACGTCGACAACCACACGCACGGCTGGAAACAGGCGTCCTTCCACGTTGCCATCAAGCTACACACAAGACACAAGGAACCAACAACAGCACGCCTGCCCGCCCGCCCCACTCTCACGCCGCAAAAAGCACACCGAAACCGCCAAACGCACATTCCCATCGCACTGACACCGACCGGCTCGCTACCACCACACCTCTCGGCAGCCGTTTCGCAGACATGACACGGCGCGACATGACATCACGACCAACTCTCCTTTCCCCGACGCCTTCGGCCGGAGCACAACGCCGCCAATTCGCCACACAGTCGACAAGCGCCCGCCCTCCCTGCACGACGCCGCGCAGCAAACGCGCCCGCAAACACATACCTCTCCTCTCTCTCGGCCGCCCGACGCGCCAACCGCCACACCGCCAGCCACTCGCAATTGTGCACTGCCGCCAGCCACACGTCCAACACGCCGCGCCGCCTCCGGCCACCCGCCAGGGGGCGCTCACGTCCGCGACAACAGCGCGGCCCGCCGGGCCAAACCGAACCGAGCCGCCCGCCGCTGCTCTGCACATCTTCCTGCGCGCATCAACAAAACGAGGCAAGCGAGCACACCCCGTCACAACGCCACATCACGCAAATGCCGTGCCGACCTCTTGTGTCTACCGCCTAAATTGCACTCACCAGCCGCCCCTTCTTCTTCCTATCTATCTATCTGTGCGTCTGTGTCGGTCCGCGCGTGACGCCTCTCAACATCCGCCGTCGCCGTCCCCGTTTCCGCCCCAATGCCATCGTCGCGCCGCCGCCTCCTCCTCCTCCTCCGCCGCCCCTGTCCGGCCCGCACCACACCATACACCGCTGCTTGTCCCGGCCGTTGCCACCAAAGGCGCCTACCGCAAACGCGCCACGCCGCAGCCCCCGTGCGTGCATCTCCGTGCCGACGCTGCCTCTCTGCCCTCCCGCACGCACTCGACCGACCGACATGCACTGCGTCGACGGCCTCGACAACACAGTCTCTGGGCTCCGCACTGCGTGTTCCGGTACGCGCGCTCAAACACCTATGTACTCATTACCAGCGATGGCGAGGCACCACACAATCTCTGACCAGAGAGTTTCTTATCGTCGCTAGTCTGCGCCACACGACACTAGTGGCACGTAGCGGGTCGGCAGGAACAGTTGTCATCTCTATGTGGCGGGTCGGGAGAGGTCGTAGTCAGTCGACGACAGTATTAGCGAGTGGACGATTGTACTGAGCGGGCGGCGGCGTGCTCTTCTCGCGACTCTGGTCTCCGTTCGGGACGATGCATATTGTTATAAAAGGTAAGGTAATGAAGCTGCATTGCGCAAATCTAATAATGTATGTCAATTGTAACTATTTTCTTCACAACAAAATGCCCCAATAATACTTTGTTTCCAAAGTAACTTTTTTTTAAAGGTAAAACCATTCATTTCCATTTAAAGAATATTTCCTCCAACAATCAAAAAATTCAATGTGAGCCGGCATTCATTGCACGAAGCTGTGTACAGGTATCTACAGTTAAGAGCACATATAGATGCAGTTTGTTTCCTCTTTTGCCTTTTTTTTTCATTGACGTAACGATCTTTTGCTCTTTTTTTTTTGTTTTTTATTCTGATTTGTACGTAGGCTGTTTGTTTACATTTTTTTTTATTGGTAATGCCACGTAGCGCTCTGTGTGAAAATCACTGCCTGTGCCGTGTGCAGTCAGTGGCCAGTTTGCATTGTTGTCATATGAACCTGCTATAGCTGGATGTGAACAGCGCGTACCGTTGCGCAGTTAGGGGTGAGCCGCCAGCACTGGTGCATGTGAGGAGAGATATGGCGGACTTTTCAAATTACATATATTATGACTTGTGATGATATTAAGGGTAAATACATTGTTTGTTGTTCTCTATTAAAATCTTTACTTTGCTAACTATCCCTATCAGTAGTTAGTGCCCTCCGTAGTTTGAATCTCTTATTTAGCTGGCAGTAGTGGTGCTCGCTGTATTGCCGTACTTCGAGTAATGACGATTTTTGTGAGGTAAGTGATTTCCGAAAGGTGTACTTTAATGTTACTCAGGGCCATTCTTTTGCAGGGATCTTTGATAGTCAGATTGCGTTGCGCTCAAAATATAGTGCGTCACTTTAAGCGCAGTTTTGTATACATTGTTGTTCAAAGGGGGACGTTTCAGAATACAGGGCCGAAGGTCAGCCAGCGCTGCCCTTACAACGTTTATCGGGTTTTCAATTATGTCTCTTGAGATGTTCATGGTTCATTATTTCCATTCATCATATTATCGCGCGTTTCCCATCAATCTTCGTTCGTTCATTTTCTAGGGACGTTAACAACATTCTGGCACATTTTTATCATCATTCACGCACTCACTTACTTACGACTATTTGTGCGGGGAGGTTACACTTGGGTCCATTTCCATTTACATTCAATGTTGATAGACCTTTTTTTTGTTGTTGTTTTGTTGCTGGCAGGTTACAAACGCCTCATTTTATGTTGGTTGCAGCGTTTTTCTCCTTCTTCTAGTGTTTTCCCCGCTCTCACCACCGCCCCCGCCCCTCCCGCATCCGTCGGTCTCACCACGTTCACTGACGGCCGCGTCTGCGGCTACACCACAACACAACAACGGCCCCCTCCCGGCAACCCATTCGTTTTCTCTTCTTTTGCACAAAAACAACGCCGCACGCGCCAGCCGAGCGCAGCGCAAGCCACCCACACCGCGCCCCTCCCCGTCTTTATAGCCCCCGCTTCTTGTTTTCTTCGTTTGCCCCCTCCCATCTCCCGAATGCCATGCCATGCCATGCCAGCAGCGTTACGCGTGCCCCTCCCCTGTCCACACACTACCGCGAAACGAACAGCCTTCCGGGCCACATGCAGGGCACGCCCACCGCCATTCCCGGACGCAATTCTCGAAACAACACACACACAAAATGAACGCACTATCCCCACTTCGCTTCTCTCTCTCTCTCTCTCTCTCTCTCTCTCTCTCTCTCTCTCTCTCTCTCTCTCTCTCGTCCCTTCCCTTTAACGAAAGACAAACAAACCCCAGTTAACACACTTTCTCGACACCTTCATGTAGGGAGGGAGGGAGGGAGGGAGGGTGCGTGCGTGCGTTGTCTCGACCGTGACGGCAACCATCGACGATCCATTTCCCCCACTGGTAAAACATGTTCACTAACACCTACAGACATCATTCCGTACACACACAATGGCTTTGCACACGAACATAGACGGCACGGGCACTGTCGTACATTCTTCCTCAGAACCATCTCAACGAACGTTACATACACATCCGGGAAAGCAAAGCAAAGCAACGCAACGCACACAATTCAGCCGTCAAAGGTAACGTTCACCACGGCAGACACTTGCCGCCGCGCCGTTACACGCATTTCAGTGCGGCTACAATACACCTCCGACACGGGAACGTTCCGTTGCTCTACACCGCGTTTCTCCGTTTTGTTTGGTTTTTTTTTCTTTTTTCTCTCTCTCTCTACTTTTTTTTTTCCCCTCTGTCCTTTCCTCCACCATTCTCTCCTCACGTTCTGCCCAGACATTCGACCGATCACAGAGGTTCACCTTTCGGTAACCGTTCTCAGCGCGACGGTATGACGGGTGTTCAAGACGTACCGTTGCGTGATGCCGGTGTACCGCGCCGATCGACAGTTTCCCAGAGGCGACGGATCGGACCACATCACCGACACACACAAACACGTGTGCGCACATTCGCCAAAGCGACCGTCGTCTTCTAGCGTCGCGCTTACTGTACTGTACTGTACTGCACTGGACTGGACACGCGTGCATGCATCTTCAATGACGACGTCGGTGTGCGTGCGTCGTACGCACAAGCAGACACAGTCAGTCAGACACGACTATCGAAATCAGAGTCGGAGGGAAGGTACATCATCGTGCGTGTCGCCCGTACAATGCAATACACATTGGTGTCTCAATGCGCGTTCATTTAAACGTCACTCACACGCCTCCACGCTGCAGCATTTACAGACACATCTCACCCTAGCCATGTATGGCGTGCAAACCGACCCGAAAAAACGGCCGTCGTTACACACTGACATTCCCAACAATCGCGTTTCGTTTCCATCCGTCACGTAACTAACCGGCACCTCCATCCAAAGGACACATCACCGATCGCACTTCCCCCACCTCGCAGACAGGTAACACCAACGAGTTGTGCGCACGTGCCTCCATTCCACGTCACACCGTGGCCGTACCCCGCAACACGCGACGCGCCCCCATCAATCAAATTCATCGCATCGGCCACCCCACCCCGTCGCGTCGCAACCAAAGCGGTAGCTATTGCCGCCGTCCACCCACTCACACACAAAACAACAACAACAACAACAACAACAATTCCGCCCTTCCCGCAAAGGCCATTTGGTGGCCCTGAAAAGGGCCGTTTTTGCCGCTCTCGCAACGGAGGAGCCTTCTCTCCTTCCATTCCAGAGCCACCTCCTTACTTGGAGCTCGTGTACTTGGTCACCGCCTTCGTGCCCTCGCTCACGGCGTGCTTGGCCAGCTCGCCAGGCAGCAACAGCCGCACAGCGGTCTGGATCTCGCGGGACGTGATGGTCGAGCGCTTGTTGTAGTGCGCCAGGCGGGACGCCTCGGCCGCGATGCGCTCGAAAATGTCGTTCACGAAGCTGTTCATGATGCTCATCGCCTTCGACGAGATGCCCGTGTCAGGGTGCACCTGCTTCAGCACCTTGTAGATGTAGATGGCATAGCTCTCCTTCCTCTTGCGCTTCTTCTTCTTGTCGCCCTTCGAAATGTTCTTCTGAGCCTTGCCAGCCTTCTTGGCGGCCTTCCCGCTAGTCTTGGGCGGCATCTCAAACAAGAACGTGAACGTACGGCAGCAACACCAGTAGCAAGCGCTCCGCTCTAGTCAGCGTCTCCCCACACAGTGGCACCCAGCGCGCCTTTTTTTTTTTTTTTTTTTTTTTTTTTTTTTTTTTTTTTTTTTTTTTTTTTTGTGTCACTTTGTTGAAGAAAGGCCCATCGGCTTTGCCGATTCGCCGTGTATTTTTGTGTATGTTTGGTTGGTTGTGCTGTGGTGGCACTATTTATTTGACTTTGGGGGACAGGAATGTTATTTTTCCGGACTGCGTCCGCCAATCCGCCTCCTTGGGTGGTGGTCCGTTCTTCCTCTTCAGGAGTTGTGTGGTTCTCGTTGTCTTCTTGTTTCCTCTTGGTGTTTGTCGTTGGGTTGTCGTACTTTGATTGTGGATGTGAGTCCTAGTTGCTTAGTTCTTTATAATGCTAATCCTACCTATCCTTATACGCTATGAATTTCCACACATTTAATTTCTAAACCTACCTAACCTTATGTGCTATGGATTTTTCTAATTACTAGTTACACATTTGTATTGAGAGATGGTTGTTATTTTAAACTAATTACTCATTATATGCTAATTCTAATCTACTAGGGTAGGCTGATGATTTTGAACTATTTGCAGCGTTTGTGTCTGCTCTGTTGTACTAGTCGTCAGTTTGGTCTGATGGTTCGTCGATTATGCTACGTGGCACACGTTGCTTGTGCCAGTGTTTGGGTTTGCTGGTGCCTACGTTAGTCAGATGCCTACAGTTGTCTCTTACAATATCTAGTTTGTTGTGTACCCGTGTTGCTAATTTCTTGACTGTTTCGTCTAACATGTCCATCTCCATGATCTCGTGGAGGTGTCTGGTGCGTGCCCATGGTGGAGCCCCTAGGATCCAGCGCAGCACTTTGTTCTGGACGATTTGTAGTTGGTGTCTGGTGGTTCTGCTTGCAGTGCCCCACGAGGTGCAGCCATACGTCATCGTCGGAAGGATCGCGGTTTTGTATAATGTTCGTTTGGTTTCTTGCTTTAGATTTTTGCTTTTGAAAATGGGGAAGAGGGCCTTTGCTAGGTTTTGGGCTTTTTGTTTCTTTTCCTTAATGTGCCGGTGGTAGAGCAATTTTTTGTCCAATATGACGCCTAAATACTTTACTTCGTCCCTCCACGGAAGTTCTTGCGCATTTAGTCTCAGGTTTTCTTCAAGGATTGGTCTCTTTCTCGTGAAGTAGACTGCGGCTGATTTCCCTGCGTTTAGTTGCATTTTATTTTGGCGACACCATGCTTCCACTAGGGACACTTGCCGCTGGAGCCTTTTGATATTGGTGAGGTGACGTTTGCCGCTTGTGAAAAAGGCTGTATCATCAGCGAACTGGGCGATATTTACTCCTGGCTCTAGTGGGATGTCGTTTGCGTAGATGTTAAACAGGGTCGGCGAGAGAACTGATCCTTGAGGAATTCCTGCAGTCAGCGGTCGTATGGATGAGTGTTTTCCGTCAATTTCGACTACGAAGTGTCTGTCGGTCAGGAAGCTGTCTATAATTTTGACGTAGGTGGCCGGGATGGTTGTTTGTCTGAGGAGTTTCCATATGAGGTTCTGATGCCATACTTTATCGAATGCTTTTTCCCAGTCTAGGAAGATGGCGGCTGTTGAATTTTCGTAGTTCATGTTTTGGGCAATATGTTCAGTTAACCGGAGTACTTGGAGTTCAGCGGAAACTTTCCTTTGGAAGCCAAATTGTTCTGCCCGGATGGTATTGTCTTCAGTGAGGGCTTTTTGGATGCGGTTTAGGATAACCCTTTCTAGAATTTTCCCCATGGTTTGAAGGAGGCTTATGGGTCTGTTATTGGCTGGTAGGCTGGGGTTTTTTCCTGCTTTTGGTATTGTTATTAGTTTTGCTTTCTTCCATGTTGTGGGGAAGTAATTCAGTAGTAGGCATTGGTTTATTATTCTGGTCAGGAGGACAAGGGGTTTTCTAGGGAGGTTTTTGAGATGCATGTGAGTTATTTTGTCGAGACCTGGTGCTGTTTTTCCGCTTCGTTTTTGTATTTCTTTCCGTATTTCGCTGGGTGTGGCTAGTTCTGGTGGTACGGCTGGTACTGTGTTTCTGAGTGCTTCGGTTTCAAGGCGCATTATGTTGTCTTTTTCTTGGTCTTCCCGCGTACGAACGTCATACTGGGGTAGGGAGTTTTGGTCTTCGAAAGTGTCGGCTAGTAGTTCGGCTCTTGCCAGGGCATCGAATACGGTGCCTTGTTGGCCTGATAGGGCCCTCTTCCCTGACGGCTGGCTTTTTAGGTTCTTGACTAATCTCCATTCGTCCTGTGACTGGAGCCTGAATGTTTCCATGAGGTCGTTCCAACTTTCGGCGCGCCATTCTGTGAGACGTTTCTGTAGTTCTCTTGTTAGTTTATTCATTTCTGTGCGGTCCCTAGGGTCGCGTGTTCGTTGCCATCGCTTGCGTGCCATGTTTTTCAGGTGTCGGAGGTCTTGCAGTAGTGGGGGAAGGTTTTCTTGTTGTTTTTCGACTGTTGTTGTTGTTGTGGCGTTTTTGGCGGCTATTTGGATGTCTTTTGTTAGTTTCTGTATTGCTTTATCTACTTTGTTGACTGTGGTGAGGTCGGTGGTTGGTCGAGAGGAGGCTGTTAATATTGTTCTATCACCTGCTTCAGCACCTTGTAGATGTAGATGGCATAGCTCTCCTTCCTCTTGCGCTTCTTCTTCTTGTCGCCCTTCGAAATGTTCTTCTGAGCCTTGCCAGCCTTCTTGGCGGCCTTCCCGCTAGTCTTGGGCGGCATCTCAAACAAGAACGTGAACGTACGGCAGCAACACCAGTAGCAAGCGCTCCGCTCTAGTCAGCGTCTCCCCACACAGTGGCACCCAGCGCGCCCCGCCGCCGCACCTTTACCAGCTCGCCCCGTTGCGGCCGCCGACCAATGGGCCGCGAGCGCAACCGGCCGCCGCACCCGAGAGCATAAAGGACCCCCACCCCTGGCGGCGCCGCCACTCCGCTGCTCGACTCGCTGCGGCTCGCACCGTCCTTCGTCTCGTCTCGTTTTCACACCACAGCCCATCGCCATGTCCGGACGCGGAAAGGGAGGCAAAGTCAAGGGCAAGTCAAAGTCCCGCTCCAGCAGGGCCGGGCTCCAGTTCCCGGTCGGCAGAATCCACCGCCTCCTGCGCAAGGGAAACTACGCCGAGCGCGTCGGCGCCGGGGCGCCCGTCTACCTCGCCGCCGTCATGGAGTACCTCGCGGCTGAGGTGCTCGAGCTGGCCGGAAACGCGGCCCGCGACAACAAGAAGACGCGCATCATCCCGCGCCACCTGCAGCTTGCCATCCGCAACGACGAGGAGCTCAACAAGCTCCTGTCGGGCGTCACCATCGCACAGGGTGGTGTCCTGCCCAACATCCAGGCCGTCCTGCTGCCAAAGAAGACCGAGAAGAAGGCCTAAACAGAGAGGCCAGGCAATCGGCACGCGGACCCGCCGCCCAGCAGCGCTGCGTGCTCCCCTGCACGCAACGCGCTTTGCCGGCCCGGCTCACAACAATCGGCCCTTTTCAGGGCCACCACACAAACCTACGTCCAAAGCAAAATTGCAGTCGTCCTCGCCGCACTTTACTTTAACGTCACTTCCACAGCCGCCGCCGGCAACAAGACCATACCAACTGCTACGATTGCAGGGGGGAGAAATTCTGCGAGGTACCTCGGTGTCACGCCTGACATCCAAGTGTCACATAGGGGAACTTGGCACAAACGCTCACGCCAGGATGCACATCCTGTACCCTGTTCCCTCGACCCCGCAACAGGCGTAGCGATACTGGAATATGCGCGCCCTGTATGGGGCTGTGCAGCCAGATCGACGATGCATCGCCTACAGAAGGGTCCAAAGCAGAGCGCTCTACGACGGGCCTTACACGTCCCCGCGGCAGACCTGCATAGAACCACTCACAACACGATTCCGCGCCCTGGCACAAGCGTTCTACGCCACCGCGCGGAAGTCAGAAAATGACTGTTACGTCTTGACCCTTGGGCGATATGAACACCACAGGGACAGATGTGCAAGACCCGAGAGTCGCTGCTCCAGCAGTAGCACAGACAGAACACATAATCACTCTCAACAAACAGCAACGTCCGAAAACAAGCACAGTACCGAAGATAAGAACAACACACAGAAAAGAGGAGCAAATGTCCACAGGCGACAATAACCTCCACCAACTCCCCCTCTAACGGTAAGAGGACTAAAAGAGAGAAGAACAAGAAGAGCCGCCGCCATCTTGTCGTCCACAGCCCGTGTGGCCCAACACACACACACACACACCTTGTTTTGTTTCGTTTGCCTCAAGCACCTCCACGCACGCACAGTCGCCTTCCAAACGACAAGACAACGACAGCAATAATGACCACTGCGAGAGGAGCGTGTCGACACACCGCCCTCCACTCCCGCGCGCCCCAAACAAACGAAACAGCTGATCCGGCCGCCTATCGGCACGCCTTGCCTCGGCAACTCCAACGCCGCCGCAAACACACACAGCCAAACCGCGCAAATATTCACCGCCTCTCGCACAACAACAACAACAACAACACACAGCCCGGCATCTCCATCGATCGATAAACAAAGCAAACACAAAACGCCCTCTCTCGCACACACAGCCGCAAGACCCGCTTCCTTTCCTTTCTCCCAGTCACGTCACGTCAGTCAAACGAAAACGAAATGAAGAATGAAAGAAAGAAGGCAGGCAGGCAGGCAACACACGCAGCAACAACACAGACTCTTTCGCACTTTTCAATTTCCGAACAGTGTGGTGGCCCTGAAAAGGGCCGTTTTCGTCTCTCCCACGGCCGCGGGAAGGCCAACGCGGCACAGCACACCGGCTGCGACGCGCCTAACCGCCGAAACCGTACAGGGTGCGCCCCTGCCTCTTCAGGGCGTACACCACGTCCATGGCCGTCACAGTCTTGCGCTTGGCGTGCTCAGTGTACGTCACCGCGTCGCGGATCACGTTCTCCAGGAACACCTTCAGCACTCCGCGGGTCTCCTCGTAGATCAGACCAGAGATGCGCTTCACGCCGCCCCTGCGAGCCAGGCGGCGGATCGCGGGCTTCGTGATGCCCTGGATGTTGTCGCGCAACACCTTGCGGTGCCGCTTGGCGCCACCCTTGCCGAGCCCCTTTCCTCCCTTGCCGCGGCCAGTCATCTCTTCTAAATCCTCAAAAAAGCTCAGGCAAGCAAAACGTCTGCTGCAGCGGCTGGCTCCTCACCCGGCGCTAGCGAGTCGGCTACGGTCTGCGCCCAGCGCCAACGTGGCTTCTTCGCGAAGATTCTGCAGTCTTCGACGAATGCGGAGTTCACAACAAATTCATGTTTTGCCTCCTATGTAATTCTGGTGGTGTGTCTTCTAGAGGTGATTGGCTTCTCGGTATTGTCCACTCTGTTTACTTCTTCAGGTACAGCCTATGCTGTAAGGAGCTGGGGCCAGCGTGTGTTAGCATTGCGCTGAAGCTTCTGCCCCAGTGTGCGAATGTTCCGATTTTCTGACTGCCGCGCCTTTTCGTAGAAACGACGGGCAACCGTCCGGATGTGCGCCTTAACCTTGCGGACCTCAGCGAGGTCGTGCAGCGGTCCGGATGGGAAGTCCCTCTGCAAGTGCAGCGCGAGGCGCAGAGCCCTGTTCTGCAAGGATTGTAGCTTCTTCAGGTGGTCTTCAGCCGCGTTCCCCCAGACGACGGCCGCGTAATCGAAGACAGGGCGGATTAGCGCCCTGTACAACGTGACGCCCAGTCGCGGAGGAAGAGTCGACGTCGGGTTGAGCAGGGGGTAGAGCTGAAGAAGTCGACCCCTTGCTTTGGTTACGACGCTCTTCACATGGGGGCCCCAGGTGAGGCGGCGATCTAAGGTGACCCCAAGATACTGCGCAGTCGGTCGCCAGGTGACAGGACTGCCTCCAACGATGATTGGGGGCAGAGCGGCTGGGATGACACGACGGGTTGCAATGAAAAATTGCGTCTTGGCTCCGTTAAACTGCAGCTTCCACTTGACAGCCCAAGCAGCGAGGGTGTCGACGGCGTGCTGTAACCTCTGGCGAAGTGTGACTGCACTCATGCTTCGTGAATAGAGCGCAGTATCATCAGCGTAAAGTGCAAGGTGCACACGAGGGACCGTCGGCGTGTCGGCCGTGTACAGCGTGTACAGGATCGGCCCCAAGACCGACCCTTGTGGCACGCCTGCTCTGATGGGACGGACTGTTGACAAGCCAGTTTCTGCACGGACATGAAAAGTCCGCCCATCGAGGTATGACTGTAGCAGACGGACATGGGATCCAGGGACCCCCATTTCGAGGAGTTTGAGTAGCAGCCCGTCGTGCCAGACGCTGTCAAAAGCGCGCGAGACATCAAGGAAGACTGCGCCGAAGTATTCGCGCCTCTCCAGGGAATCGAAGGCTTCTTCCACGAGTCGGAGAAGTTGGTGCTCCGTAGAGTGGCCCTTACGGAATCCGAACTGGACATCCGGGAGTAAAGAGTCGGCGGTGACGTGTTGTCGTAATCTCTTCAGATAGACGCGCTCGAAAACTTTCGAGATAGCAGGCAGCAGACTAATCGGGCGGTAGCTCTTCGGCTGCCGGAGATCTTTTCCCATCTTGGGAACAGCCACAATCTCAGCGTGCTTCCACTGCAGGGGAAAGTGACCGGTGCGGAAGATCTTGTTGAAGATTGCAGCAAGGTGAGTGGAGGCAACCGCAGGCAGTTGTTTCAGCATGGCAGTGGAGACGTCGTCAGGGCCTGCAGCTCTCTTTGGATTGAGAGCCTTCAGAGCCGTCGAGACTTCTTCAGGTGTAGTGGCCTCGATGTTATCATCGCCCTCCGTTGCCAGATAGCGAGGGAGCCGGTCGGCAACCATCTCTTCATGTTCGGCGGCCAGAGGATCCTCTACAGGCCGGAAGTTCTCTTCAAAAACATCGGCGAGGGCGTCAGCCTTCGCGTTGGGTTCACAGACAATTCCGTCTGCAGTTCGGAGAGGCGGCATACGCTGCGTTCGCCGTAGGAAGTATTTCGTGGTCCTCCAGGCAGACCCGTCGTCAAGCTGAAGAGTCGCCACACGGTTTGCCCACTCCTGGTTGCGGTGGTTGTCCACGGCCACCGTGATTTCGCGCCGCATACGGTTGAGTTGCCGTTTGGTGGCAGGGTTCCGTGTACGCTGCCATTCGCGGTACACTCTGTTCTTCGCTGCAATTTTTGCAAGGAGATCCGGGGGCAGCTGTCGAGATTGGTCCTGGCGCTCGCGTCTGGGCGGAGTCGCTGCTTTGACTGCGCCGAGGGTGGCGTCCGTGAAGTGGAGAAGTGAATCTTCAGCTTCAGCGTCGTCAACAGGTGGCATCCCGGCGAGGGACTCAGTCAGGGTGTTGCGAAAGTGATCCCAGTTGACTCCAGAGAGTGACACTCCACGCCTGGGTAGCGGCAGTGGGTCGAGGTCGACGTCGAAAACAACTGGCACATGGTCAGAGGAGAGGACATTCCGTGTCGATGCGAGGATCCGGTGCGGAATGCCTTTCACGACCGCGAAGTCGACGATGTCCGGCTGTCCATTAGCGGGAAAGATGGTGGGATCGTAGGGACCCACTACAACAGCGTCATGTCGATCCACGATTCGTAAGACGCGGCGGCCGTCACTGTTGGTGAGACGTGAATGCCAAGCGACGTGCTTGGAGTTATAATCTCCAGCGATGAACAGCTTGCCGCCGATGGAGAGAAGAGATTCTAAGTCGGCATCGACCCATGGATGCGACGGCGGTTTGTAGATGGCAATGAAGGCGATTGCTCCCGCTGACGTGTGCGCGACTACTCCGGTCGCCTCCAGTGTCACGAGCGGCGGCAGCTGAATCTGGTGGTGACGGATGCCATTCCGGATATAGATGGCCAAACCTCCACCGGCAGTTGGCCTGTCAGCACGGTAACAGGAGTAGTTCGGCGCTTTGACTGCAATGCCCGGTTTGAGGCGGGTTTCGCTGAGCAGACAGATGTCCACAGCTTCATCACGAAGGAATTGACGAAATTCGCCAGCTTGTGTGCGTAGACAGAGAGTGTTCCACGCGACGACCGTGAGTCCTCTAACACTGCCCATAATGAGTAGTGGAGGAGCGTCGGGTGGCTGCCGGAGCGGCAATCTTCTGTGCAGCGGTCAGGTGCTGCGTGAGGACATCGAGCAGTTTTGTAGTGCTCGCCACGAGGGCGGTGAGTTGAGTAATCAAACTCGCGATGTCCGTGGCGGAGGCGGCGGGAGCCGTATCTTTTCTGGCGCCGATGGAAGTGGCCACCTCTTCGCCATTGGACGTGGCTTCGTCTGGGGCTGTGGTTGGGCGACCCCCAGTCTTGCGCCGGCCTCCGCGGCGTTGGGGGCGTGCAGCAGACGTCGCGGGGAGGGCAGCAGAGGAGGGGCCCGGTTCCGGGTTCGACGAATTCTGCACAGGTGAAGTGGCGCAGGTTGGTAGTGGATGTCGTGCCTCTGCGTCTTCAAGAAGATCGCGGGTCGGGGAGGCTTCATTGCGGCGACGTGCTTGTGGGTCTTCATGGACGGCGTCGTCGCTGTTGGGTCGGCGGGGCGCCAGTCCCCTGGCGACAGCGGTTGCGTAAGATATTGTAGGATCAGTCCTGGCAGACTTCTTCTGTTTGGCGGCGGTCGGCTGGCCTCGCTGTCGAGCACTGGCGCGCCTCCAAGCGTCACAGCCGCGGTAGCTGGCGACGTGAGGGCCTCCACAGAGAGCGCACGTTGGCTGCTGCTTCCGTGTGATGGGGCAGTCCTTCGCTGGGTGGGCACCAGCGCATTTCACACACTTTTCAGGCATGGAGCAATGCCGGGCAACATGGTTGATGCCCTGGCACCGGTAGCACTGGACAGGGCCTCTCTTGGCGCGCAAGTCTTCTGTGGTCACCGAGACGTTGGCTAGTCGGGTGAGCTGGTAGAGCTTCCTGTTCTCGATCGTATCCGTTGCGATGACGAGGAACAGGGGCATGTAGTCACGTGATTTGGGCTGCTTCATCTTGACCACAGTTCTGACACTGAAGTCGAGCTCTTCGAGTTCTTCTTTGATGTGATCCGGTTCCATGTTGAAGGGGAGATGTCGGATGACAATCTTCAGGACGCGGTCCGGGGTGGAGGCGTGAGTGAAGAAAGGGATCGCCCTGTCAGACGCCTCCTGCGTCACACGTCGGTAGTCGTCTGCGGAGCGCAGCGTAATCTTGTACATGTCTCTTCCGGCGACCTTCACATTGTAGACTGCCGTCGTCCAGCTATTGAGAAGCTGTTGCAGCTGCCTGAAGGTGCCTTCATATTTCAGAACGATCGGCGGTAGTGGTGCATCTCTCCTTGGCGCCGTGGAGGGGCGCGGTGGTTCCTCCGGGGCATCCTCAAGGGCTGCAAAAGTGTTGGCGGTGGATGCCGGCTCGTGGGTGGACAGCACCTTTCGTCGCGCTGTATGGCGTCGCTTCGGGCGAGTGAAGCCGTCAGCATCGTCAGCGAGCGTTTGTTTCGATCGCTTCTCTGCCGGTGAACTGCGCCCGCCGGCATGGGATGCATCTTCTTCTCTTCTGCTTTTGCCAGTGTGCCGCCGAGGTGGTGGTGCGGCAGACGGCTCGTCTTCTTCCGACTCCGGGAGCGGAACTGCAAGCGCATCCATAGCGATATCCATCATGTCCTCATTCGTTGCGTGGTCCGTCATAAGTGGGGGGCCAGATGAGGCCGCCGACGTAGCAAGCTCCGCCGGACGGCGATCTGCCACACCCTTCGCAGTACGTAGCTCCGTTCGCTTCGACATCTCAAGCTCGAATGCTGCTGCTGCTGCTTGCCGCTGCTGCGCCCAGCGCACGCGCCAGCCCCCCTATATAGACTCTGGCCCGCCCTCCCCCCACCACGCGCAACCGAGGGCATATAAGCGCACCACGGTGGCTGGCGCGCGATGGAAGGCGAAGCGCTCCCGCGCTAAAACTTCCGTCTCAAGTCGAGGGTTCACCCTCCCCAGTGCAGCGACAGCGACAGCGACAGCGACAGCGGCTGGCGCGCGCCCGTGTCGTCAAGGCAGCACCCGACGCAGCACCTCGCTCGCCTCCACGCCGCTCCGCTACCGCTATGGCCCGCACAAAGCAAACGGCCCGCAAGTCCACCGGCGGAAAGGCGCCGCGCAAACAGCTCGCCACCAAGGCGGCGAGGAAGAGCGCGCCCGCCACCGGCGGCGTCAAGAAGCCCCACCGCTACAGGCCGGGCACCGTCGCCCTGCGAGAAATCAGGCGCTACCAGAAGAGCACAGAGCTGCTCATCCGCAAGCTGCCATTCCAGCGCCTAGTGCGCGAGATCGCCCAGGACTTCAAGACCGACCTGCGCTTCCAGAGCTCCGCGGTCATGGCCCTGCAGGAGGCCAGCGAGGCCTACCTCGTCGGCCTCTTCGAAGACACCAACCTGTGCGCAATCCACGCCAAGCGCGTCACCATCATGCCCAAGGACATCCAGCTCGCGCGCCGCATCCGCGGCGAGCGCGCCTAAACACCGCGCCAGCCGCTGGGCACCGCCCACGCACGCAAACAAACAAAACGGCCCTTTTAAGGGCCACTAACATCACTCCGTCGCGAGCAAACTTTGTCGGTCGCCTCTCGCCCCACAACCAGAGAACCAAAGACAAAACACCGCTTCCACTTCCCGTCCGTCCGCCACAGCCGCTCTCCTCTGCCAGCTTGCTGGCGCGCGCAACAATCAATCAACATCATCCCTCCCCGGCGCGGCGCTCAAAGCGCACAACACCCATCGGCCGACGCCGTCAACCACACGGGTGGCTGGCCGGCCGCCGCTTCGTTTCGAAACAAACAAACAAACAAAACAAAAACCCGCACCAACGGCCAGCCAGGCACGCAGGCTCGTCCAACGCCACCGACCCTTTCCACATCTCAACGTCCCCCGCCCCCGTTGCAAGAACACACACACAACCAAGACAAGACACATCCGAGGAGAAGGCAGGCAAACAGACAGACAAACCAAAGTATTCAAACAACATGACACAAACCAACCGTCGGCCGGCCGCGACCAAAAACGGCGACAAGCAACCGCTACCGCCGCCCGCACCCGCCACCGACCCCCCGCAATCCAACCACCACGGCACGCAAACAGTATCCACACACGGGCATACAGAAACGCCAGACGGCACAACCACACCGCAACACGACAATCAAAACCTTCCCGACGTGCTTTGATGGCCCTGAGAAGGGCCGTTTTGGGCCGCGCGTCTCTTGCGCGCCACTAGACGACGGGGACGGGGGGTGGGGACGACGGAGTCAACCGCCAACCCTTCCTTTCCTTTCCCATTCCTTTCTTCTTCTCCTCTACTTCTTCTTCTTGGGCGACGCCTTCGCCTTAGACGGCGTCGTCGCCTTCTTCGGGCGCGGCGCCTTCGGCTTCTTCGTCGGAACCTTGGCGGCCTTCTTCGCCTTCGACGGCGACTTGGCCTTGGCCGGCTTGGCAGCAGCCGCCTTCTTCGCACCGGCGGGAGCGGCCGACGCCGCAGACGCCTTCTTGGCGGCGCCCGCCTTCCGACCAGTCGCCGCCTTCACGCCACCAGCCTTCTTTGCGCCGGCCGCACGGGCACCCTTCTTCTCCTTGCTGGCCGGAGCGGCGCGCTTCTTCTTGGCACCGCCAGCACGAGCCTTGCCGCCCTCAGCCGCCCCGCCGCCGGCGCCGGCAAGCTTGAAAGAGCCGGACGCGCCCTTCCCCTTCGTCTGCACCAGCTCGCCCGCCACCACGGCCGACTTGAGGTACTTCTTGATAAACGGCGCCAGCTTCTCCGCGTCCAGCTTGTAGTGCGCGGCAATGTACTTCTTGATCGCCTGCAGCGACGATCCGCCGCGCTCCTTCAGACTCTTGATGGCGGCCGTCACCATCTCAGAGGTGCGCGGGTGCGCAGGCTTGGCGCGCGGCTTCTTCGCAGACGACGCAGACTTTGCCTTCTTCGTAGTGCCGGTGGCGGCGGGTGCCGCAGCAGTCTCGTTCGTAGCCGCCTGATCTGCCATTTCGACGACGCGCGTTAACACACAACACAGCGAGCAGCGAGAGCGAGAAGAGACACGCAGCGAGCGGAGCGCACAGCAGAGGAATAGCCGCCTCGCGCCACAGGCCCAGCCAGTGTCGCGGGCGGGCGCGGACGGCCGAGAGAGCGGCCGCCACTCTGCGCGCCGCCGCGCCGCGCCTCCCGCGCTTGCTACCGCCCAACGTCCGACAGCCTGTGCGGAGCAGCCCCACACCTGCGCCACAACCACCCGCGCCTTTCAAACCACCGAGGATGGGGCTACACACAGCCACACCACAGTCGCCAACCAGTCGCCACGGCAGCGCCGCAAACCACGGCCAAACTGCAGCCACCGCGCGCTACAGCCTGGGTCGGCCCGCCGAGAATCGCCGCCCACGCCCAAATGCCGCCCCCACAGCCCCAGCCGGCGACCGGCCACAATGGCCAAACCTTCGGCAAAGGCCCCACACCGTCGCCGCGGCAGCCCGGCCAGCGCGGCCGGCGCCACAGCCACACAAGAGGAGGCGTGCGGCGATGACGGCCGTGCAAACGCACCTCCGCCGCCCCATCGCCCTCCCACCGTTTCCCGATCGGCCCGCAGCCGTCGGGCCACGTCCTCCTCCTCTCGCCCGCCAACATTCACAGCCCTTTCGTTCGTTTCCCAACAATTTCAATTGTGCCCGCCGCAAAAAACGGGCGCCGCCTGCAAAGCAACATGCTCCGCAGGAGCGCCCCTCGCCGCTTACGAGCCAACCCCTCGCCCGAGGCAAACCGAAATCCGCAACTACAGACCAACCCAATCTGCCGTCAGCACACACGACAGCCAACATCACGCGTTACGAGTTAGACATTAGGTTCACACGTCTCGGTTAGGTTCGGTGGACGTGGGTTGGGTTAAGGGCACTTGGGTTAGGTTAAGCATTCAAAACACACGTCAGGCGTCAGAGGTTAGGTTAGGTTACGTTACATTAAGGTTAGGTTAGGTTAGGTTAGGTTAGGGGCACTTGGGTTAGGTTAAGGGTCGGTGTTAGGTTAAGCGTCAAACTTAGGTTAAGCATTCAAACCACACGTCGGGCGTCCGAGGTTAGGTTAGGTTAGGTTAGGTTAGGTTAAGGCCACTTGGGTTAGGTTAAGCCTCAAACTTAGGTTAAGCATTCAAACACACGTCGGGCGTCAGGTGGCCGCAGCAGCCGCACCTACCTACCCACCCACCCACCCACCCACCTCACGGCCGGACAGCTTGGCTTACTTGGCGCTGAGGCTGACCTCACCGCACCTCACCTCACGCTACGCAACGCTACACAGGTTCGGTTCGCTCAGCTTAGGCTTAGAGCTTAAGCGCCGAGGTCGGATTACGTTGGTTCACCTTCGGGCGCCACACTTTGGGTGTAAAGGTCGCGTCGGGTCGTCGGCACGCCGCAAAAACAAAAACAAAAGCGAAGCCACAGACAACGCCGACAAACGGGCAGCACGACCACGACCAGATACCGAGACACACGGACCACCCACCGGCCAAAGGGCACCAAACAACAAACCAGAGCACCACGTGTCGACCAGAGCAACCCGCCGCTCACGCGACGTGGCTGGCACCGAAGGGCCGCCGCAACTGCGCTTTCCGCGCCGGGCCGGATGCACGTGCGGCAACACCACCACCGCACACAGCCGCTGTTCAACATCAACCAACAACACGCCGCGGTCGCAGCCTCAACGCCAGCACACGTTTGCACCACCATTCACACGCACCGCACAAACAGCTGTCGCCGACAACACAAACACACCGCAACGACGCCGCCGCCGCCGCCGCCGCCGCCTCTACTTGTGCCGGCCACCCACCCCACCGACGGCGCACCTGTCGCCAGCCGGCAGTCGGCAGTCGGCAGTCGGCAGTCGGCAGTCGGCACGGGAAACGCACACCGCCACTTCGCTCGCGCGCACGCCACCAACCAGTCGTCGTCTCCAAAAACAACAAACAAACATAGGGCAGGCAACAAATCGCCTCGCACGAACCGTCCACAAAACTATCAAAGCACAGCCTCTGGCTAACGGCCACGACGCAGCGGCACGCTGCTCCTTTCCCCGCCCCACTCCATTCACAAAGTCACGCGACACCTTTCCGCCACTACGCGCAGCCGCACCCGACGCCCGTGGCAACGACACAACTACTGCACTATCCACCGTACACACAGCCAGCCAGCCAGCCAGCCAGCCAGCCAGCCAGCCAGCCAGCCAGCCAGCCAAAAGCACACCAACGACCCAAACACGCACGTGCAACGGCACGCCCCAAACCAGTCAACGTCGACAACCACACGCACGGCTGGAAACAGGCGTCCTTCCACGTTGCCATCAAGCTACACACAAGACACAAGGAACCAACAACAGCACGCCTGCCCGCCCGCCCCACTCTCACGCCGCAAAAAGCACACCGAAACCGCCAAACGCACATTCCCATCGCACTGACACCGACCGGCTCGCTACCACCACACCTCTCGGCAGCCGTTTCGCAGACATGACACGGCGCGACATGACATCACGACCAACTCTCCTTTCCCCGACGCCTTCGGCCGGAGCACAACGCCGCCAATTCGCCACACAGTCGACAAGCGCCCGCCCTCCCTGCACGACGCCGCGCAGCAAACGCGCCCGCAAACACATACCTCTCCTCTCTCTCGGCCGCCCGACGCGCCAACCGCCACACCGCCAGCCACTCGCAATTGTGCACTGCCGCCAGCCACACGTCCAACACGCCGCGCCGCCTCCGGCCACCCGCCAGGGGGCGCTCACGTCCGCGACAACAGCGCGGCCCGCCGGGCCAAACCGAACCGAGCCGCCCGCCGCTGCTCTGCACATCTTCCTGCGCGCATCAACAAAACGAGGCAAGCGAGCACACCCCGTCACAACGCCACATCACGCAAATGCCGTGCCGACCTCTTGTGTCTACCGCCTAAATTGCACTCACCAGCCGCCCCTTCTTCTTCCTATCTATCTATCTGTGCGTCTGTGTCGGTCCGCGCGTGACGCCTCTCAACATCCGCCGTCGCCGTCCCCGTTTCCGCCCCAATGCCATCGTCGCGCCGCCGCCTCCTCCTCCTCCTCCGCCGCCCCTGTCCGGCCCGCACCACACCATACACCGCTGCTTGTCCCGGCCGTTGCCACCAAAGGCGCCTACCGCAAACGCGCCACGCCGCAGCCCCCGTGCGTGCATCTCCGTGCCGACGCTGCCTCTCTGCC
Source organism: Schistocerca cancellata (assembly GCF_023864275.1). NCBI lineage: Eukaryota > Metazoa > Arthropoda > Insecta > Orthoptera > Acrididae > Schistocerca > Schistocerca cancellata. Next base: position 456,602,781 of record NC_064634.1, on the reverse strand, counting down.
CTCCCGCACGCACTCGACCGACCGACATGCACTGCGTCGACGGCCTCGACAACACAGTCTCTGGGCTCCGCACTGCGTGTTCCGGTACGCGCGCTCAAACACCTATGTACTCATTACCAGCGATGGCGAGGCACCACACAATCTCTGACCAGAGAGTTTCTTATCGTCGCTAGTCTGCGCCACACGACACTAGTGGCACGTAGCGGGTCGGCAGGAACAGTTGTCATCTCTATGTGGCGGGTCGGGAGAGGTCGTAGTCAGTCGACGACAGTATTAGCGAGTGGACGATTGTACTGAGCGGGCGGCGGCGTGCTCTTCTCGCGACTCTGGTCTCCGTTCGGGACGATGCATATTGTTATAAAAGGTAAGGTAATGAAGCTGCATTGCGCAAATCTAATAATGTATGTCAATTGTAACTATTTTCTTCACAACAAAATGCCCCAATAATACTTTGTTTCCAAAGTAACTTTTTTTTAAAGGTAAAACCATTCATTTCCATTTAAAGAATATTTCCTCCAACAATCAAAAAATTCAATGTGAGCCGGCATTCATTGCACGAAGCTGTGTACAGGTATCTACAGTTAAGAGCACATATAGATGCAGTTTGTTTCCTCTTTTGCCTTTTTTTTTCATTGACGTAACGATCTTTTGCTCTTTTTTTTTTTGTTTTTTATTCTGATTTGTACGTAGGCTGTTTGTTTACATTTTTTTTTATTGGTAATGCCACGTAGCGCTCTGTGTGAAAATCACTGCCTGTGCCGTGTGCAGTCAGTGGCCAGTTTGCATTGTTGTCATATGAACCTGCTATAGCTGGATGTGAACAGCGCGTACCGTTGCGCAGTTAGGGGTGAGCCGCCAGCACTGGTGCATGTGAGGAGAGATATGGCGGACTTTTCAAATTACATATATTATGACTTGTGATGATATTAAGGGTAAATACATTGTTTGTTGTTCTCTATTAAAATCTTTACTTTGCTAACTATCCCTATCAGTAGTTAGTGCCCTCCGTAGTTTGAATCTCTTATTTAGCTGGCAGTAGTGGTGCTCGCTGTATTGCCGTACTTCGAGTAATGACGATTTTTGTGAGGTAAGTGATTTCCGAAAGGTGTACTTTAATGTTACTCAGGGCCATTCTTTTGCAGGGATCTTTGATAGTCAGATTGCGTTGCGCTCAAAATATAGTGCGTCACTTTAAGCGCAGTTTTGTATACATTGTTGTTCAAAGGGGGACGTTTCAGAATACAGGGCCGAAGGTCAGCCAGCGCTGCCCTTACAACGTTTATCGGGTTTTCAATTATGTCTCTTGAGATGTTCATGGTTCATTATTTCCATTCATCATATTATCGCGCGTTTCCCATCAATCTTCGTTCGTTCATTTTCTAGGGACGTTAACAACATTCTGGCACATTTTTATCATCATTCACGCACTCACTTACTTACGACTATTTGTGCGGGGAGGTTACACTTGGGTCCATTTCCATTTACATTCAATGTTGATAGACCTTTTTTTTGTTGTTGTTTTGTTGCTGGCAGGTTACAAACGCCTCATTTTATGTTGGTTGCAGCGTTTTTCTCCTTCTTCTAGTGTTTTCCCCGCTCTCACCACCGCCCCCGCCCCTCCCGCATCCGTCGGTCTCACCACGTTCACTGACGGCCGCGTCTGCGGCTACACCACAACACAACAACGGCCCCCTCCCGGCAACCCATTCGTTTTCTCTTCTTTTGCACAAAAACAACGCCGCACGCGCCAGCCGAGCGCAGCGCAAGCCACCCACACCGCGCCCCTCCCCGTCTTTATAGCCCCCGCTTCTTGTTTTCTTCGTTTGCCCCCTCCCATCTCCCGAATGCCATGCCATGCCATGCCAGCAGCGTTACGCGTGCCCCTCCCCTGTCCACACACTACCGCGAAACGAACAGCCTTCCGGGCCACATGCAGGGCACGCCCACCGCCATTCCCGGACGCAATTCTCGAAACAACACACACACAAAATGAACGCACTATCCCCACTTCGCTTCTCTCTCTCTCTCTCTCTCTCTCTCTCTCTCTCTCTCTCTCTCTCTCTCTCTCTCTCGTCCCTTCCCTTTAACGAAAGACAAACAAACCCCAGTTAACACACTTTCTCGACACCTTCATGTAGGGAGGGAGGGAGGGAGGGAGGGTGCGTGCGTGCGTTGTCTCGACCGTGACGGCAACCATCGACGATCCATTTCCCCCACTGGTAAAACATGTTCACTAACACCTACAGACATCATTCCGTACACACACAATGGCTTTGCACACGAACATAGACGGCACGGGCACTGTCGTACATTCTTCCTCAGAACCATCTCAACGAACGTTACATACACATCCGGGAAAGCAAAGCAAAGCAACGCAACGCACACAATTCAGCCGTCAAAGGTAACGTTCACCACGGCAGACACTTGCCGCCGCGCCGTTACACGCATTTCAGTGCGGCTACAATACACCTCCGACACGGGAACGTTCCGTTGCTCTACACCGCGTTTCTCCGTTTTGTTTGGTTTTTTTTTCTTTTTTCTCTCTCTCTCTACTTTTTTTTTTCCCCTCTGTCCTTTCCTCCACCATTCTCTCCTCACGTTCTGCCCAGACATTCGACCGATCACAGAGGTTCACCTTTCGGTAACCGTTCTCAGCGCGACGGTATGACGGGTGTTCAAGACGTACCGTTGCGTGATGCCGGTGTACCGCGCCGATCGACAGTTTCCCAGAGGCGACGGATCGGACCACATCACCGACACACACAAACACGTGTGCGCACATTCGCCAAAGCGACCGTCGTCTTCTAGCGTCGCGCTTACTGTACTGTACTGTACTGCACTGGACTGGACACGCGTGCATGCATCTTCAATGACGACGTCGGTGTGCGTGCGTCGTACGCACAAGCAGACACAGTCAGTCAGACACGACTATCGAAATCAGAGTCGGAGGGAAGGTACATCATCGTGCGTGTCGCCCGTACAATGCAATACACATTGGTGTCTCAATGCGCGTTCATTTAAACGTCACTCACACGCCTCCACGCTGCAGCATTTACAGACACATCTCACCCTAGCCATGTATGGCGTGCAAACCGACCCGAAAAAACGGCCGTCGTTACACACTGACATTCCCAACAATCGCGTTTCGTTTCCATCCGTCACGTAACTAACCGGCACCTCCATCCAAAGGACACATCACCGATCGCACTTCCCCCACCTCGCAGACAGGTAACACCAACGAGTTGTGCGCACGTGCCTCCATTCCACGTCACACCGTGGCCGTACCCCGCAACACGCGACGCGCCCCCATCAATCAAATTCATCGCATCGGCCACCCCACCCCGTCGCGTCGCAACCAAAGCGGTAGCTATTGCCGCCGTCCACCCACTCACACACAAAACAACAACAACAACAACAACAACAATTCCGCCCTTCCCGCAAAGGCCATTTGGTGGCCCTGAAAAGGGCCGTTTTTGCCGCTCTCGCAACGGAGGAGCCTTCTCTCCTTCCATTCCAGAGCCACCTCCTTACTTGGAGCTCGTGTACTTGGTCACCGCCTTCGTGCCCTCGCTCACGGCGTGCTTGGCCAGCTCGCCAGGCAGCAACAGCCGCACAGCGGTCTGGATCTCGCGGGACGTGATGGTCGAGCGCTTGTTGTAGTGCGCCAGGCGGGACGCCTCGGCCGCGATGCGCTCGAAAATGTCGTTCACGAAGCTGTTCATGATGCTCATCGCCTTCGACGAGATGCCCGTGTCAGGGTGCACCTGCTTCAGCACCTTGTAGATGTAGATGGCATAGCTCTCCTTCCTCTTGCGCTTCTTCTTCTTGTCGCCCTTCGAAATGTTCTTCTGAGCCTTGCCAGCCTTCTTGGCGGCCTTCCCGCTAGTCTTGGGCGGCATCTCAAACAAGAACGTGAACGTACGGCAGCAACACCAGTAGCAAGCGCTCCGCTCTAGTCAGCGTCTCCCCACACAGTGGCACCCAGCGCGCCCCGCCGCCGCACCTTTACCAGCTCGCCCCGTTGCGGCCGCCGACCAATGGGCCGCGAGCGCAACCGGCCGCCGCACCCGAGAGCATAAAGGACCCCCACCCCTGGCGGCGCCGCCACTCCGCTGCTCGACTCGCTGCGGCTCGCACCGTCCTTCGTCTCGTCTCGTTTTCACACCACAGCCCATCGCCATGTCCGGACGCGGAAAGGGAGGCAAAGTCAAGGGCAAGTCAAAGTCCCGCTCCAGCAGGGCCGGGCTCCAGTTCCCGGTCGGCAGAATCCACCGCCTCCTGCGCAAGGGAAACTACGCCGAGCGCGTCGGCGCCGGGGCGCCCGTCTACCTCGCCGCCGTCATGGAGTACCTCGCGGCTGAGGTGCTCGAGCTGGCCGGAAACGCGGCCCGCGACAACAAGAAGACGCGCATCATCCCGCGCCACCTGCAGCTTGCCATCCGCAACGACGAGGAGCTCAACAAGCTCCTGTCGGGCGTCACCATCGCACAGGGTGGTGTCCTGCCCAACATCCAGGCCGTCCTGCTGCCAAAGAAGACCGAGAAGAAGGCCTAAACAGAGAGGCCAGGCAATCGGCACGCGGACCCGCCGCCCAGCAGCGCTGCGTGCTCCCCTGCACGCAACGCGCTTTGCCGGCCCGGCTCACAACAATCGGCCCTTTTCAGGGCCACCACACAAACCTACGTCCAAAGCAAAATTGCAGTCGTCCTCGTCGCACTTTACTTTAACGTCACTTCCACAGCCGCCGCCGGCAACAAGACCATACCAACTGCTACGATTGCAGGGGGGAGAAATTCTGCGAGGTACCTCGGTGTCACGCCTGACATCCAAGTGTCACATAGGGGAACTTGGCACAAACGCTCACGCCAGGATGCACATCCTGTACCCTGTTCCCTCGACCCCGCAACAGGCGTAGCGATACTGGAATATGCGCGCCCTGTATGGGGCTGTGCAGCCAGATCGACGATGCATCGCCTACAGAAGGGTCCAAAGCAGAGCGCTCTACGACGGGCCTTACACGTCCCCGCGGCAGACCTGCATAGAACCACTCACAACACGATTCCGCGCCCTGGCACAAGCGTTCTACGCCACCGCGCGGAAGTCAGAAAATGACTGTTACGTCTTGACCCTTGGGCGATATGAACACCACAGGGACAGATGTGCAAGACCCGAGAGTCGCTGCTCCAGCAGTAGCACAGACAGAACACATAATCACTCTCAACAAACAGCAACGTCCGAAAACAAGCACAGTACCGAAGATAAGAACAACACACAGAAAAGAGGAGCAAATGTCCACAGGCGACAATAACCTCCACCAACTCCCCCTCTAACGGTAAGAGGACTAAAAGAGAGAAGAACAAGAAGAGCCGCCGCCATCTTGTCGTCCACAGCCCGTGTGGCCCAACACACACACACACACACCTTGTTTTGTTTCGTTTGCCTCAAGCACCTCCACGCACGCACAGTCGCCTTCCAAACGACAAGACAACGACAGCAATAATGACCACTGCGAGAGGAGCGTGTCGACACACCGCCCTCCACTCCCGCGCGCCCCAAACAAACGAAACAGCTGATCCGGCCGCCTATCGGCACGCCTTGCCTCGGCAACTCCAACGCCGCCGCAAACACACACAGCCAAACCGCGCAAATATTCACCGCCTCTCGCACAACAACAACAACAACAACACACAGCCCGGCATCTCCATCGATCGATAAACAAAGCAAACACAAAACGCCCTCTCTCGCACACACAGCCGCAAGACCCGCTTCCTTTCCTTTCTCCCAGTCACGTCACGTCAGTCAAACGAAAACGAAATGAAGAATGAAAGAAAGAAGGCAGGCAGGCAGGCAACACACGCAGCAACAACACAGACTCTTTCGCACTTTTCAATTTCCGAACAGTGTGGTGGCCCTGAAAAGGGCCGTTTTCGTCTCTCCCACGGCCGCGGGAAGGCCAACGCGGCACAGCACACCGGCTGCGACGCGCCTAACCGCCGAAACCGTACAGGGTGCGCCCCTGCCTCTTCAGGGCGTACACCACGTCCATGGCCGTCACAGTCTTGCGCTTGGCGTGCTCAGTGTACGTCACCGCGTCGCGGATCACGTTCTCCAGGAACACCTTCAGCACTCCGCGGGTCTCCTCGTAGATCAGACCAGAGATGCGCTTCACGCCGCCCCTGCGAGCCAGGCGGCGGATCGCGGGCTTCGTGATGCCCTGGATGTTGTCGCGCAACACCTTGCGGTGCCGCTTGGCGCCACCCTTGCCGAGCCCCTTTCCTCCCTTGCCGCGGCCAGTCATCTCTTCTAAATCCTCAAAAAAGCTCAGGCAAGCAAAACGTCTGCTGCAGCGGCTGGCTCCTCACCCGGCGCTAGCGAGTCGGCTACGGTCTGCGCCCAGCGCGCGCGCGCGCGCGCGCTGCAGCTCTTCAGGGAGGTATCTTCGTTACCTCGGTGGTGTAGAAGTATTTGCATTTCTGCATCGCCTTCTGCCTGTAATTGTGTCTGGATTGTTATGTTCAAGGGAGTTTTGGATACACAGGATTTCTTGCTGCGTGAGAGGAATATGGTTGCTATTGGACAGTGGATTGAGTATCTTAGGATTGACTTTTGTCGGTTTTTTTTTTTTTTTTTTTTTTTTTTTTTTTTTAAATACATATATATATATATATATATAAATAGTTTGAGCAGTGAGAGAGTAGACAGACAGAGCGGATAGTCAGAGATTTTGATGATGATATGATGGGTGTGGTTTGGAGATGTAGTGATGGTGATTCTTAATCCTAGGATGATGATGATGATGATAAGTGGGTGTCCATACGACAGTTTGCTGCTGTGACAGGCTTGTGGACATTTGATAGCCTGGTGGAGTAGTTATGGGTGAACTTAGATGGGGCTTAGTTTCGTAGTTTTATATACTAAGTAGGGGTGTGGTGGTGAGGTTTGAATATGATGGTTGTGAGTGTTGTGCCCTCGACAATTTTGCACAATGGGGGACGTGCGGGCCGTTCGAGCGTCCGGTATGATCGTTTAAGCATTGCTTATGGCTAATTCTTGGCGGTGGGTTTTGTTCCACTTGCTAGGTGTTTTGGAGGGGGTGACTTATATGCTAATGGTGGGAGGGAGTGACTGGATTTTGGGTTTTTTCTATGTTTGATGACTAAGTTTGGGGGGTGTTGCACTTATGTGCAGGACGTATTTTTCACTATTCTAGAGGGGGACTGTATTTACAGTTATAGGGGAGTACTTTGTTCACTATTGCTAAGGGTGGTCAGAATTTATAGTGATGGGGGTTTCGCATTCATTCATCTTTGTTTGACCTCATTCACTCTCTCTCACTCACGCAGTAGGTCTGGCCATCTGGTTGTCGCCAGTCGGTGGACTCTTTGTCCTAGTTCTTGTATGAGTGGGTTTGACGACTCCCTGGTTTGCTGGTAGAAGATAGTTGCAGACTGTCTTATCCTTGTCGTTAGGAGAGGGACGTTCGCCATCTGGTGTACATCGGCCGTCGGGAATCGGTGCTGGAGGTGTAGCGCCCTCTTTAGGGCGCAGCTTTGCACCGTTTGGAGCCTCTTCAGGTGTGTGGGTGCTGCGTTTCCCCACACTACTGCGGCATATTCGAGGACCGGCCGCACTAGTGTGAGGTATAAGATGACCGCCAGTCGTGGTGGCAGTGTTGATGTTGGGTTGATAAGAGGATATAGTTCCTTTAGCCTGGCGTAGCCTCTCTGTCTTATTTCCTCGATGTGAGGTTTCCACGTCAGGTACCTGTCCAGTGTTACTCCAAGATATTTGGCTGTTGTAGTCCAAGGTATTGGGGTTCCTCTTATTTGTATCATCCTGTAGTTTCTTGGTACTGGTCTACGGCAGATGGGTATGGCTTGTGTTTTTGTGGCATTGAATGACAGGCGCCATTTTGTTGCCCAGCTTACCAGTTCATCGCAGGCTCTTTGCAGTCTTTGTTGCAGGTGGTTTGCGTTTGTACTGCGAGAGTACAAGGCCGTGTCGTCTGCGTATAGGGCGAGGTGTACCCTGTCGATTGTTGGCGTGTCCGCTGTATACATTATATACAGTAGTGGGCCAAGCACGCTCCCTTGTGGCACGCCTGCGTTTATCCGTCTGATGGTTGATGTTCCCTCTTGTGTTCGCACGTGAAAGGTTCTGCCTTCTAGGTAGCTTTTGAGTAGTTTGACGTGTGACACGGGTACCCCCTGCACTAGTAGTTTGTACAGGAGGCCCTCGTGCCACACTGAATCAAATGCGCGCGATATATCTAAGAGTATCGCGGCGAAGTATTCTCTGCGTTCTCTGGCGTCCAACGCTTCTTCTACCAGTCTCAGCAGTTGGTGTGTTGTTGAGTGCCCGCATCGGAATCCGAATTGGGCGTCTGGTAATATGCGCTCGTCTTCAACGTGTTGCAGCAGTTTCTTGGAGTATATTCTTTCGAATATCTTCGAAATCGCTGGCAGAAGACTTATTGGTCTATAACTGGCTGGAAGTTTGCGGTCTTTACCCGGTTTAGGTATGGCCACAATTTCCGCATGCTTCCATGCTGCTGGGTAGTGGCCCGTGTTGATAATGCTGTTGAAAGCTGCCGTTAGTAGTGGTACCACTGTGGGTGGCATTTGTTGTATTAGTTGGTTGGTGAGGAGGTCTGGTCCTCCTGCTTTCTGGACGTTTAGACATCGTATTTGTGCCGCCACTTCTTCTTCACTTATCGGATCGATGGTGTCATCCTCTGCCTGATGTGCAAGGTATGCTGGTACTCTGGTGGCCACCAGCGCTAGGTGTTCCTGGTCGACGGGATGGTTTATTGGCTGGAAGTTCTCAGCGAATACATCTGCTAAGGCGTTTGCCTTGTCGTCAGGGTTGCACACTACGTTGTTGCCTATTGTCAGTGGTGGTATTCTTTGAATCTTGTTGAGTAGGTACTTTTTCATTTTCCAGGCGGATTGGTCCTGTAGGTTGAGTGTGGCTATTTTCTGTGCCCATTCTCGGTGTCTATGTTCTTGTACTGCGGCTTTTATCTCGCGTTGTAGTCGGTTGATCTCTCTCTTGGTGGCCGGGAGTCTTGTCACGTGCCACTCTCTGATTAGCCTGTTTTTCTGCGTGATTATGTCCAGCACTTCCCGGGGTAGCTGCCTGTGGTTGTCCCTATGCTCTTGTCTATGTGCTGGGGTAGCTGCTTCCGCTGCCTCTAAGGCTTGTGTTGTTATGTGCAGGAGGGTAGCTTCTGTTCCTGCTTCTGTAGGGTCAGGGATCGTGGTGAGTGTTTCCTCCAGCGTCTCTTTGTAGGTTCGCCAGTTTATCCCTTTGATGTTGATCCCTCGGTGTTGTTTCTCTGTTCCTTGAAGGTCTACGCTGTAGAGTACAGGCATGTGGTCCGAAGACATGGCGCGGATTGATGTTGCTGCCATGTCTGCTTGCAATCCCTTAGTTATGGCGAAGTCTATGATGTCTGGCCTTCCTCCGTTCCTTGGGTAAATAGTCGGTTCGAAGGGGGCAGTGGTCATTGCATCGTTCCTTGTTACTGCTCTCAGTAGTCTTCTCCCACTGACGTTGGTGTACCGGCTGTTCCAGTGTGTATGTTTGGCGTTGAAGTCGCCGGCGAGGAAGATTTTCCCTGGTATTGCTAGTATCGCATCGAAGTCTTGGGGCTCGAGGGGTCGACCCGGTTTTCTGTATAGTGAAATGACGTTGACTGTACCATCTGCTGTCTTGATTGCCACTCCAGTGGCCTCGGTGGTCGTCAGTTCTGGCAGGTTGATGACATGGTGTTGCAGTGAGGTGCGAACGTAGATCGCGGTTCCTCCTCCTGCTGTGGGCCTGTCATTCCTGTAGCAGTTGAAGTTTGCCGCTTTGACGTGTACTCCTGGCTTGAGATCTGTTTCTTGTAGCAGGCACACGTCTACCCTCTCGTTATGTAGGAATTCTCGGAATTCTCCCTGCTCGTTCACGAGTTTCCGTTCTGCGTTCCAGGTTACTATTTTCAGTTCCTGTAGGTGTGCTGCCATGTTAGTGCTGGCGGGTTACGTTGGACATAGCCCCGATGGCCGCTAGGACGGCGGTGTTTATTTGCTGGGGTATGTTTTTCAGCATGGTTTCCATGGCTGAGGCGACGGCGGCTGCGACTGCTTCCTTTAGCATGCCCATTGTGACTGGTTGGTCGTCTTCTGGCGGTGTTCTCGGGGCAGTCGTTGGTCGTGGTGGTTGTGCTGTTGGTACTGGGGGGGCTGGTCGGTGTGGTCTGTTGATCCTCCCAGCTGCTTTCGATGCTGCTGCGGCGTAGGAGGTGCCAGTTCGTCGGTCTGACGTAGGGCGCCTCTGTCTGGCGATGTGTGCTTTAACCACTTCGCATCCCATGTAGTTGGCTGGGTGTTGTTGAGAGCAGCGTGCACAGGTCGGTGGTGTGTTGGCATCTTTCTTGCATTCTTCAGCAGGGTGATTTCCTGCGCACTTGGCGCATTTCGTCTGCATGGTGCAGTGCCTGGCAATATGGTCCAGGCCCTGACATCTGTAGCACCTCCTCGGTTCTTTCTTCCTTCTTGGTTTCTCCATGGTGATGTCCACATTTGCAAGGGAGGTCAGGCTTCTCAGTCTCCTGTTTTCTGGCGTGTCGGTTGCCACTATCTCTAGTAGTGGTGTGTCCCTTTTTGTCTTGGGTGACTTTACCCTTGTTATTGTGCGTGGGGTGATCTGTAATTTTCCCAGCTCCGCTGTGACTTTGGCGATTGTGGTCTTGAAGGGAAGACCTCTCATGACTAGGTGTATTGGGTTATCCTTTACCGTTGAGTATGTGTAGTACCCCCAGTTTCTCTTTTCGAATTCTTTGGTGGCCTTCTCATAATCCTCCAACGTTCTGGTGTGCAGGCGGTACGTATCAACACCCGCCGACTTGAACTGAAATGGCGCGGTGGCGACTGCGCTGACGGCCTCCTGGAGTATGTCGTACATCTCTTCGCAATGCACTATGATCGGTGGTGGTTTCGATGTTTGCCTGGCGGGCGGTGGCGGGTGTGGCTGTGTCTCTCTGTCAGATGTCTGCAACACCTGGAACGCGTTGTTGGTTGGTGTTGCCGGTGCTGCTGCGGTTCTTAGTTGTCTGGCCGGAACGGTGTGGGTGGCTCTTATGAAGCCTTCCTCGTCCGTGGTGGCTTTTGCCCGTTTGTCCCTAGTTGTGGGGGCGGTGGAGGTGCAGGCGGTTGGGGAGTCGTCCTTCTTCCTCTTCCTCGACTCCTCCTCGAAGTCCATCTGCTGCTGGGGTTCTGGATCTTCGGGTGCTGATGCTGCATCGGTTGTCCTTGCGGTAGCTGGCGCTGCTGCAGGCGTGAGGTCGGCTGCTGTGGTATGCGGCATGTCTCTTGCACTGCCGCGGCTGGTAGACCTCCTTCTTGCGGTTGTGGATGCTGCGTCTCTCAGCGCCACCTGGAATTCCGCCTGGTCTTCCAGGTAGTCGCGGGAAGAAGGTGGCGGTGGCCCCTGACGGGAGTTTGGCGTTGGTGTACGTGTGCGTGGGTCCCTACTCATTTTCGGGGCGTGTTAGAAGTGGGGAGAAAGATGACAGATTGCTAAACGAGTGAGCGCGGACTTGTCCCACACGAAGGGGGCCCTGACTCACGATATGCCCTAGCGGTCCCTAGGCGCAATAGCGATTGATTCTGATCAATCCCTATTGCAGGCCGGAAGAGAGTTTGTGTGCAAGCACACAGGAGCTGCGAGTCTGTTGACTCTTGTACGACAATTTTGCTTTTTCGTCTCCGCTGTAGCGGGTAGACGATATCTTCTCTTCGCCTGCTCTCGAAGTTCTCGGCGATCTTCGGGTCTTCCGGCGGCGAGCGTCTCGAAGTCGACCTTCGAGTATCCCGGCGGAGATTCTTCTGCCTGCTAGGCCTGGAAGCTGCTAGTGAGCAGCAGTCACCGAAGTGACCGCTACCGCTGCTGGCTGGCTTCTGGTTTGCGGCGCCTGGCGGCGGGGTACTTATACCCGCGTCTCGGCGCAGCGTCGGCGGCGGGGCGGTGGGTGCCTGAGTGGTGGGGGCGCGGCAGCCAATGAGCGTGCGGCGCTGGTCCCCTACTGCGGCGTGGTGCGGAGCGTCGGCGCTTCGGATGCTGCGACTGGCGGTCGACAGCGGAGACGTCCTCTCTGCACAACAGCAACACTCGGAGTGTGGCGTGCGCCCAGCGCACGCGCCAGCCCCCCTATATAGACTCTGGCCCGCCCTCCCCCCACCACGCGCAACCGAGGGCATATAAGCGCACCACGGTGGCTGGCGCGCGCCCGTGTCGTCAAGGCAGCACCCGACGCAGCACCTCGCTCGCCTCCACGCCGCTCCGCTACCGCTATGGCCCGCACAAAGCAAACGGCCCGCAAGTCCACCGGCGGAAAGGCGCCGCGCAAACAGCTCGCCACCAAGGCGGCGAGGAAGAGCGCGCCCGCCACCGGCGGCGTCAAGAAGCCCCACCGCTACAGGCCGGGCACCGTCGCCCTGCGAGAAATCAGGCGCTACCAGAAGAGCACAGAGCTGCTCATCCGCAAGCTGCCATTCCAGCGCCTAGTGCGCGAGATCGCCCAGGACTTCAAGACCGACCTGCGCTTCCAGAGCTCCGCGGTCATGGCCCTGCAGGAGGCCAGCGAGGCCTACCTCGTCGGCCTCTTCGAAGACACCAACCTGTGCGCAATCCACGCCAAGCGCGTCACCATCATGCCCAAGGACATCCAGCTCGCGCGCCGCATCCGCGGCGAGCGCGCCTAAACACCGCGCCAGCCGCTGGGCACCGCCCACGCACGCAAACAAACAAAACGGCCCTTTTAAGGGCCACTAACATCACTCCGTCGCGAGCAAACTTTGTCGGTCGCCTCTCGCCCCACAACCAGAGAACCAAAGACAAAACACCGCTTCCACTTCCCGTCCGTCCGCCACAGCCGCTCTCCTCTGCCAGCTTGCTGGCGCGCGCAACAATCAATCAACATCATCCCTCCCCGGCGCGGCGCTCAAAGCGCACAACACCCATCGGCCGACGCCGTCAACCACACGGGTGGCTGGCCGGCCGCCGCTTCGTTTCGAAACAAACAAACAAACAAAACAAAAACCCGCACCAACGGCCAGCCAGGCACGCAGGCTCGTCCAACGCCACCGACCCTTTCCACATCTCAACGTCCCCCGCCCCCGTTGCAAGAACACACACACAACCAAGACAAGACACATCCGAGGAGAAGGCAGGCAAACAGACAGACAAACCAAAGTATTCAAACAACATGACACAAACCAACCGTCGGCCGGCCGCGACCAAAAACGGCGACAAGCAACCGCTACCGCCGCCCGCACCCGCCACCGACCCCCCGCAATCCAACCACCACGGCACGCAAACAGTATCCACACACGGGCATACAGAAACGCCAGACGGCACAACCACACCGCAACACGACAATCAAAACCTTCCCGACGTGCTTTGATGGCCCTGAGAAGGGCCGTTTTGGGCCGCGCGTCTCTTGCGCGCCACTAGACGACGGGGACGGGGGGTGGGGACGACGGAGTCAACCGCCAACCCTTCCTTTCCTTTCCCATTCCTTTCTTCTTCTCCTCTACTTCTTCTTCTTGGGCGACGCCTTCGCCTTAGACGGCGTCGTCGCCTTCTTCGGGCGCGGCGCCTTCGGCTTCTTCGTCGGAACCTTGGCGGCCTTCTTCGCCTTCGACGGCGACTTGGCCTTGGCCGGCTTGGCAGCAGCCGCCTTCTTCGCACCGGCGGGAGCGGCCGACGCCGCAGACGCCTTCTTGGCGGCGCCCGCCTTCCGACCAGTCGCCGCCTTCACGCCACCAGCCTTCTTTGCGCCGGCCGCACGGGCACCCTTCTTCTCCTTGCTGGCCGGAGCGGCGCGCTTCTTCTTGGCACCGCCAGCACGAGCCTTGCCGCCCTCAGCCGCCCCGCCGCCGGCGCCGGCAAGCTTGAAAGAGCCGGACGCGCCCTTCCCCTTCGTCTGCACCAGCTCGCCCGCCACCACGGCCGACTTGAGGTACTTCTTGATAAACGGCGCCAGCTTCTCCGCGTCCAGCTTGTAGTGCGCGGCAATGTACTTCTTGATCGCCTGCAGCGACGATCCGCCGCGCTCCTTCAGACTCTTGATGGCGGCCGTCACCATCTCAGAGGTGCGCGGGTGCGCAGGCTTGGCGCGCGGCTTCTTCGCAGACGACGCAGACTTTGCCTTCTTCGTAGTGCCGGTGGCGGCGGGTGCCGCAGCAGTCTCGTTCGTAGCCGCCTGATCTGCCATTTCGACGACGCGCGTTAACACACAACACAGCGAGCAGCGAGAGCGAGAAGAGACACGCAGCGAGCGGAGCGCACAGCAGAGGAATAGCCGCCTCGCGCCACAGGCCCAGCCAGTGTCGCGGGCGGGCGCGGACGGCCGAGAGAGCGGCCGCCACTCTGCGCGCCGCCGCGCCGCGCCTCCCGCGCTTGCTACCGCCCAACGTCCGACAGCCTGTGCGGAGCAGCCCCACACCTGCGCCACAACCACCCGCGCCTTTCAAACCACCGAGGATGGGGCTACACACAGCCACACCACAGTCGCCAACCAGTCGCCACGGCAGCGCCGCAAACCACGGCCAAACTGCAGCCACCGCGCGCTACAGCCTGGGTCGGCCCGCCGAGAATCGCCGCCCACGCCCAAATGCCGCCCCCACAGCCCCAGCCGGCGACCGGCCACAATGGCCAAACCTTCGGCAAAGGCCCCACACCGTCGCCGCGGCAGCCCGGCCAGCGCGGCCGGCGCCACAGCCACACAAGAGGAGGCGTGCGGCGATGACGGCCGTGCAAACGCACCTCCGCCGCCCCATCGCCCTCCCACCGTTTCCCGATCGGCCCGCAGCCGTCGGGCCACGTCCTCCTCCTCTCGCCCGCCAACATTCACAGCCCTTTCGTTCGTTTCCCAACAATTTCAATTGTGCCCGCCGCAAAAAACGGGCGCCGCCTGCAAAGCAACATGCTCCGCCGGAGCGCCCCTCGCCGCTTACGAGCCAACCCCTCGCCCGAGGCAAACCGAAATCCGCAACTACAGACCAACCCAATCTGCCGTCAGCACACACGACAGCCAACATCACGCGTTACGAGTTAGACATTAGGTTCACACGTCTCGGTTAGGTTCGGTGGACGTGGGTTGGGTTAAGGGCACTTGGGTTAGGTTAAGCATTCAAAACACACGTCAGGCGTCAGAGGTTAGGTTAGGTTACGTTACATTAAGGTTAGGTTAGGTTAGGTTAGGTTAGGGGCACTTGGGTTAGGTTAAGGGTCGGTGTTAGGTTAAGCGTCAAACTTAGGTTAAGCATTCAAACCACACGTCGGGCGTCCGAGGTTAGGTTAGGTTAGGTTAGGTTAGGTTAAGGCCACTTGGGTTAGGTTAAGCCTCAAACTTAGGTTAAGCATTCAAACACACGTCGGGCGTCAGGTGGCCGCAGCAGCCGCACCTACCTACCCACCCACCCACCCACCCACCTCACGGCCGGACAGCTTGGCTTACTTGGCGCTGAGGCTGACCTCACCGCACCTCACCTCACGCTACGCAACGCTACACAGGTTCGGTTCGCTCAGCTTAGGCTTAGAGCTTAAGCGCCGAGGTCGGATTACGTTGGTTCACCTTCGGGCGCCACACTTTGGGTGTAAAGGTCGCGTCGGGTCGTCGGCACGCCGCAAAAACAAAAACAAAAGCGAAGCCACAGACAACGCCGACAAACGGGCAGCACGACCACGACCAGATACCGAGACACACGGACCACCCACCGGCCAAAGGGCACCAAACAACAAACCAGAGCACCACGTGTCGACCAGAGCAACCCGCCGCTCACGCGACGTGGCTGGCACCGAAGGGCCGCCGCAACTGCGCTTTCCGCGCCGGGCCGGATGCACGTGCGGCAACACCACCACCGCACACAGCCGCTGTTCAACATCAACCAACAACACGCCGCGGTCGCAGCCTCAACGCCAGCACACGTTTGCACCACCATTCACACGCACCGCACAAACAGCTGTCGCCGACAACACAAACACACCGCAACGACGCCGCCGCCGCCGCCGCCGCCGCCTCTACTTGTGCCGGCCACCCACCCCACCGACGGCGCACCTGTCGCCAGCCGGCAGTCGGCAGTCGGCAGTCGGCAGTCGGCAGTCGGCACGGGAAACGCACACCGCCACTTCGCTCGCGCGCACGCCACCAACCAGTCGTCGTCTCCAAAAACAACAAACAAACATAGGGCAGGCAACAAATCGCCTCGCACGAACCGTCCACAAAACTATCAAAGCACAGCCTCTGGCTAACGGCCACGACGCAGCGGCACGCTGCTCCTTTCCCCGCCCCACTCCATTCACAAAGTCACGCGACACCTTTCCGCCACTACGCGCAGCCGCACCCGACGCCCGTGGCAACGACACAACTACTGCACTATCCACCGTACACACAGCCAGCCAGCCAGCCAGCCAGCCAGCCAGCCAGCCAGCCAGCCAGCCAGCCAAAAGCACACCAACGACCCAAACACGCACGTGCAACGGCACGCCCCAAACCAGTCAACGTCGACAACCACACGCACGGCTGGAAACAGGCGTCCTTCCACGTTGCCATCAAGCTACACACAAGACACAAGGAACCAACAACAGCACGCCTGCCCGCCCGCCCCACTCTCACGCCGCAAAAAGCACACCGAAACCGCCAAACGCACATTCCCATCGCACTGACACCGACCGGCTCGCTACCACCACACCTCTCGGCAGCCGTTTCGCAGACATGACACGGCGCGACATGACATCACGACCAACTCTCCTTTCCCCGACGCCTTCGGCCGGAGCACAACGCCGCCAATTCGCCACACAGTCGACAAGCGCCCGCCCTCCCTGCACGACGCCGCGCAGCAAACGCGCCCGCAAACACATACCTCTCCTCTCTCTCGGCCGCCCGACGCGCCAACCGCCACACCGCCAGCCACTCGCAATTGTGCACTGCCGCCAGCCACACGTCCAACACGCCGCGCCGCCTCCGGCCACCCGCCAGGGGGCGCTCACGTCCGCGACAACAGCGCGGCCCGCCGGGCCAAACCGAACCGAGCCGCCCGCCGCTGCTCTGCACATCTTCCTGCGCGCATCAACAAAACGAGGCAAGCGAGCACACCCCGTCACAACGCCACATCACGCAAATGCCGTGCCGACCTCTTGTGTCTACCGCCTAAATTGCACTCACCAGCCGCCCCTTCTTCTTCCTATCTATCTATCTGTGCGTCTGTGTCGGTCCGCGCGTGACGCCTCTCAACATCCGCCGTCGCCGTCCCCGTTTCCGCCCCAATGCCATCGTCGCGCCGCCGCCTCCTCCTCCTCCTCCGCCGCCCCTGTCCGGCCCGCACCACACCATACACCGCTGCTTGTCCCGGCCGTTGCCACCAAAGGCGCCTACCGCAAACGCGCCACGCCGCAGCCCCCGTGCGTGCATCTCCGTGCCGACGCTGCCTCTCTGCCCTCCCGCACGCACTCGACCGACCGACATGCACTGCGTCGACGGCCTCGACAACACAGTCTCTGGGCTCCGCACTGCGTGTTCCGGTACGCGCGCTCAAACACCTATGTACTCATTACCAGCGATGGCGAGGCACCACACAATCTCTGACCAGAGAGTTTCTTATCGTCGCTAGTCTGCGCCACACGACACTAGTGGCACGTAGCGGGTCGGCAGGAACAGTTGTCATATGTGGCGGGTCGGGAGAGGTCGTAGTCAGTCGACGACAGTATTAGCGAGTGGACGATTGTACTGAGCGGGCGGCGGCGTGCTCTTCTCGCGACTCTGGTCTCCGTTCGGGACGATGCATATTGTTATAAAAGGTAAGGTAATGAAGCTGCATTGCGCAAATCTAATAATGTATGTCAATTGTAACTATTTTCTTCACAACAAAATGCCCCAATAATACTTTGTTTCCAAAGTAACTTTTTTTTAAAGGTAAAACCATTCATTTCCATTTAAAGAATATTTCCTCCAACAATCAAAAAATTCAATGTGAGCCGGCATTCATTGCACGAAGCTGTGTACAGGTATCTACAGTTAAGAGCACATATAGATGCAGTTTGTTTCCTCTTTTGCCTTTTTTTTTCATTGACGTAACGATCTTTTGCTCTTTTTTTTTTTGTTTTTTATTCTGATTTGTACGTAGGCTGTTTGTTTACATTTTTTTTTATTGGTAATGCCACGTAGCGCTCTGTGTGAAAATCACTGCCTGTGCCGTGTGCAGTCAGTGGCCAGTTTGCATTGTTGTCATATGAACCTGCTATAGCTGGATGTGAACAGCGCGTACCGTTGCGCAGTTAGGGGTGAGCCGCCAGCACTGGTGCATGTGAGGAGAGATATGGCGGACTTTTCAAATTACATATATTATGACTTGTGATGATATTAAGGGTAAATACATTGTTTGTTGTTCTCTATTAAAATCTTTACTTTGCTAACTATCCCTATCAGTAGTTAGTGCCCTCCGTAGTTTGAATCTCTTATTTAGCTGGCAGTAGTGGTGCTCGCTGTATTGCCGTACTTCGAGTAATGACGATTTTTGTGAGGTAAGTGATTTCCGAAAGGTGTACTTTAATGTTACTCAGGGCCATTCTTTTGCAGGGATCTTTGATAGTCAGATTGCGTTGCGCTCAAAATATAGTGCGTCACTTTAAGCGCAGTTTTGTATACATTGTTGTTCAAAGGGGGACGTTTCAGAATACAGGGCCGAAGGTCAGCCAGCGCTGCCCTTACAACGTTTATCGGGTTTTCAATTATGTCTCTTGAGATGTTCATGGTTCATTATTTCCATTCATCATATTATCGCGCGTTTCCCATCAATCTTCGTTCGTTCATTTTCTAGGGACGTTAACAACATTCTGGCACATTTTTATCATCATTCACGCACTCACTTACTTACGACTATTTGTGCGGGGAGGTTACACTTGGGTCCATTTCCATTTACATTCAATGTTGATAGACCTTTTTTTTGTTGTTGTTTTGTTGCTGGCAGGTTACAAACGCCTCATTTTATGTTGGTTGCAGCGTTTTTCTCCTTCTTCTAGTGTTTTCCCCGCTCTCACCACCGCCCCCGCCCCTCCCGCATCCGTCGGTCTCACCACGTTCACTGACGGCCGCGTCTGCGGCTACACCACAACACAACAACGGCCCCCTCCCGGCAACCCATTCGTTTTCTCTTCTTTTGCACAAAAACAACGCCGCACGCGCCAGCCGAGCGCAGCGCAAGCCACCCACACCGCGCCCCTCCCCGTCTTTATAGCCCCCGCTTCTTGTTTTCTTCGTTTGCCCCCTCCCATCTCCCGAATGCCATGCCATGCCATGCCAGCAGCGTTACGCGTGCCCCTCCCCTGTCCACACACTACCGCGAAACGAACAGCCTTCCGGGCCACATGCAGGGCACGCCCACCGCCATTCCCGGACGCAATTCTCGAAACAACACACACACAAAATGAACGCACTATCCCCACTTCGCTTCTCTCTCTCTCTCTCTCTCTCTCTCTCTCTCTCTCTCTCTCTCTCTCTCTCTCTCTCTCGTCCCTTCCCTTTAACGAAAGACAAACAAACCCCAGTTAACACACTTTCTCGACACCTTCATGTAGGGAGGGAGGGAGGGAGGGAGGGTGCGTGCGTGCGTTGTCTCGACCGTGACGGCAACCATCGACGATCCATTTCCCCCACTGGTAAAACATGTTCACTAACACCTACAGACATCATTCCGTACACACACAATGGCTTTGCACACGAACATAGACGGCACGGGCACTGTCGTACATTCTTCCTCAGAACCATCTCAACGAACGTTACATACACATCCGGGAAAGCAAAGCAAAGCAACGCAACGCACACAATTCAGCCGTCAAAGGTAACGTTCACCACGGCAGACACTTGCCGCCGCGCCGTTACACGCATTTCAGTGCGGCTACAATACACCTCCGACACGGGAACGTTCCGTTGCTCTACACCGCGTTTCTCCGTTTTGTTTGGTTTTTTTTTCTTTTTTCTCTCTCTCTCTACTTTTTTTTTTCCCCTCTGTCCTTTCCTCCACCATTCTCTCCTCACGTTCTGCCCAGACATTCGACCGATCACAGAGGTTCACCTTTCGGTAACCGTTCTCAGCGCGACGGTATGACGGGTGTTCAAGACGTACCGTTGCGTGATGCCGGTGTACCGCGCCGATCGACAGTTTCCCAGAGGCGACGGATCGGACCACATCACCGACACACACAAACACGTGTGCGCACATTCGCCAAAGCGACCGTCGTCTTCTAGCGTCGCGCTTACTGTACTGTACTGTACTGCACTGGACTGGACACGCGTGCATGCATCTTCAATGACGACGTCGGTGTGCGTGCGTCGTACGCACAAGCAGACACAGTCAGTCAGACACGACTATCGAAATCAGAGTCGGAGGGAAGGTACATCATCGTGCGTGTCGCCCGTACAATGCAATACACATTGGTGTCTCAATGCGCGTTCATTTAAACGTCACTCACACGCCTCCACGCTGCAGCATTTACAGACACATCTCACCCTAGCCATGTATGGCGTGCAAACCGACCCGAAAAAACGGCCGTCGTTACACACTGACATTCCCAACAATCGCGTTTCGTTTCCATCCGTCACGTAACTAACCGGCACCTCCATCCAAAGGACACATCACCGATCGCACTTCCCCCACCTCGCAGACAGGTAACACCAACGAGTTGTGCGCACGTGCCTCCATTCCACGTCACACCGTGGCCGTACCCCGCAACACGCGACGCGCCCCCATCAATCAAATTCATCGCATCGGCCACCCCACCCCGTCGCGTCGCAACCAAAGCGGTAGCTATTGCCGCCGTCCACCCACTCACACACAAAACAACAACAACAACAACAACAACAATTCCGCCCTTCCCGCAAAGGCCATTTGGTGGCCCTGAAAAGGGCCGTTTTTGCCGCTCTCGCAACGGAGGAGCCTTCTCTCCTTCCATTCCAGAGCCACCTCCTTACTTGGAGCTCGTGTACTTGGTCACCGCCTTCGTGCCCTCGCTCACGGCGTGCTTGGCCAGCTCGCCAGGCAGCAACAGCCGCACAGCGGTCTGGATCTCGCGGGACGTGATGGTCGAGCGCTTGTTGTAGTGCGCCAGGCGGGACGCCTCGGCCGCGATGCGCTCGAAAATGTCGTTCACGAAGCTGTTCATGATGCTCATCGCCTTCGACGAGATGCCCGTGTCAGGGTGCACCTGCTTCAGCACCTTGTAGATGTAGATGGCATAGCTCTCCTTCCTCTTGCGCTTCTTCTTCTTGTCGCCCTTCGAAATGTTCTTCTGAGCCTTGCCAGCCTTCTTGGCGGCCTTCCCGCTAGTCTTGGGCGGCATCTCAAACAAGAACGTGAACGTACGGCAGCAACACCAGTAGCAAGCGCTCCGCTCTAGTCAGCGTCTCCCCACACAGTGGCACCCAGCGCGCCCCGCCGCCGCACCTTTACCAGCTCGCCCCGTTGCGGCCGCCGACCAATGGGCCGCGAGCGCAACCGGCCGCCGCACCCGAGAGCATAAAGGACCCCCACCCCTGGCGGCGCCGCCACTCCGCTGCTCGACTCGCTGCGGCTCGCACCGTCCTTCGTCTCGTCTCGTTTTCACACCACAGCCCATCGCCATGTCCGGACGCGGAAAGGGAGGCAAAGTCAAGGGCAAGTCAAAGTCCCGCTCCAGCAGGGCCGGGCTCCAGTTCCCGGTCGGCAGAATCCACCGCCTCCTGCGCAAGGGAAACTACGCCGAGCGCGTCGGCGCCGGGGCGCCCGTCTACCTCGCCGCCGTCATGGAGTACCTCGCGGCTGAGGTGCTCGAGCTGGCCGGAAACGCGGCCCGCGACAACAAGAAGACGCGCATCATCCCGCGCCACCTGCAGCTTGCCATCCGCAACGACGAGGAGCTCAACAAGCTCCTGTCGGGCGTCACCATCGCACAGGGTGGTGTCCTGCCCAACATCCAGGCCGTCCTGCTGCCAAAGAAGACCGAGAAGAAGGCCTAAACAGAGAGGCCAGGCAATCGGCACGCGGACCCGCCGCCCAGCAGCGCTGCGTGCTCCCCTGCACGCAACGCGCTTTGCCGGCCCGGCTCACAACAATCGGCCCTTTTCAGGGCCACCACACAAACCTACGTCCAAAGCAAAATTGCAGTCGTCCTCGCCGCACTTTACTTTAACGTCACTTCCACAGCCGCCGCCGGCAACAAGACCATACCAACTGCTACGATTGCAGGGGGGAGAAATTCTGCGAGGTACCTCGGTGTCACGCCTGACATCCAAGTGTCACATAGGGGAACTTGGCACAAACGCTCACGCCAGGATGCACATCCTGTACCCTGTTCCCTCGACCCCGCAACAGGCGTAGCGATACTGGAATATGCGCGCCCTGTATGGGGCTGTGCAGCCAGATCGACGATGCATCGCCTACAGAAGGGTCCAAAGCAGAGCGCTCTACGACGGGCCTTACACGTCCCCGCGGCAGACCTGCATAGAACCACTCACAACACGATTCCGCGCCCTGGCACAAGCGTTCTACGCCACCGCGCGGAAGTCAGAAAATGACTGTTACGTCTTGACCCTTGGGCGATATGAACACCACAGGGACAGATGTGCAAGACCCGAGAGTCGCTGCTCCAGCAGTAGCACAGACAGAACACATAATCACTCTCAACAAACAGCAACGTCCGAAAACAAGCACAGTACCGAAGATAAGAACAACACACAGAAAAGAGGAGCAAATGTCCACAGGCGACAATAACCTCCACCAACTCCCCCTCTAACGGTAAGAGGACTAAAAGAGAGAAGAACAAGAAGAGCCGCCGCCATCTTGTCGTCCACAGCCCGTGTGGCCCAACACACACACACACACACCTTGTTTTGTTTCGTTTGCCTCAAGCACCTCCACGCACGCACAGTCGCCTTCCAAACGACAAGACAACGACAGCAATAATGACCACTGCGAGAGGAGCGTGTCGACACACCGCCCTCCACTCCCGCGCGCCCCAAACAAACGAAACAGCTGATCCGGCCGCCTATCGGCACGCCTTGCCTCGGCAACTCCAACGCCGCCGCAAACACACACAGCCAAACCGCGCAAATATTCACCGCCTCTCGCACAACAACAACAACAACAACACACAGCCCGGCATCTCCATCGATCGATAAACAAAGCAAACACAAAACGCCCTCTCTCGCACACACAGCCGCAAGACCCGCTTCCTTTCCTTTCTCCCAGTCACGTCACGTCAGTCAAACGAAAACGAAATGAAGAATGAAAGAAAGAAGGCAGGCAGGCAGGCAACACACGCAGCAACAACACAGACTCTTTCGCACTTTTCAATTTCCGAACAGTGTGGTGGCCCTGAAAAGGGCCGTTTTCGTCTCTCCCACGGCCGCGGGAAGGCCAACGCGGCACAGCACACCGGCTGCGACGCGCCTAACCGCCGAAACCGTACAGGGTGCGCCCCTGCCTCTTCAGGGCGTACACCACGTCCATGGCCGTCACAGTCTTGCGCTTGGCGTGCTCAGTGTACGTCACCGCGTCGCGGATCACGTTCTCCAGGAACACCTTCAGCACTCCGCGGGTCTCCTCGTAGATCAGACCAGAGATGCGCTTCACGCCGCCCCTGCGAGCCAGGCGGCGGATCGCGGGCTTCGTGATGCCCTGGATGTTGTCGCGCAACACCTTGCGGTGCCGCTTGGCGCCACCCTTGCCGAGCCCCTTTCCTCCCTTGCCGCGGCCAGTCATCTCTTCTAAATCCTCAAAAAAGCTCAGGCAAGCAAAACGTCTGCTGCAGCGGCTGGCTCCTCACCCGGCGCTAGCGAGTCGGCTACGGTCTGCGCCCAGCGCTTTTTTTTTTTTAGAGGTGGAGCCCCTCCGCGCCCACACCGGCATGATGGCCAACACAAAAGGTCTACTGCCATCTCTGCATAAGGGTTAGTGTTCACTAAAGTGAGGTGTCGCAGGATGTGGGTACTGCGATGTTTGCGTACGTCTGGTTAGGATTAACCATTAATACGCGCTCATCTGGAGATAGATTGGTCGAAATCTGACGAAGGGTAGCGGTTTGAAGGGCAGAGGAAAAAAAGTGCCAAGGCAAGAGCCAAGGGAAAAAAACCTCTGCGAAAGTTAGGTCGGGCGGCAAGAGCAGTAGCGGTTATCTTGCTGCCTGCGATAGGTTGTGCAAGGATAGGCTTTGTTAGTAGTGGGTATCATGCATGTCGATACCTTGACGTTGTGCGCTTGTGCTGCTCGGCGGCTGGCGCTGGGTGCTGGTACAGAGTCCTCGTTCAGCGTCCTGCAACCTGCAACAGTTATGTTTGTTATCGGTCTTGTGTCCGATAGGTCATATACCGGAGGCACAGTGTGAGGGAGTGTTGGGAGATTGTTCGTGCGTCTGTGGGCGAGCTCGTCGGTGTCCCTGCTGTGGCCTGTTGGTCGGCTCTAATAGCAGCTGGTAGTTGCCAGTCAGTATTGCTGAAATGCAGGGGCTTACCGACGTTTGTCGCTGTTTGCGTATGTTAGTTTACCATAGGTGGTTATGCCCTAGCTAGCAGTGTCTTTGGACGCTTGTGTTTCCACCTGTGGTTGTGATCGTAGTTTCCCAGAGTGAGGATGAAAGGATTGTTCGAGTGTCTCGAGTTCCTGTATAGTCGTGTGGCGTGTTTCTTGAATACTTCCTTGATGGTATCAAGGCGGTATTCATGGTGAAGATCCACGGTGCGTGTGTAGCGTGGAGCATTGCTAATGATTCGTAGCACTTTGTTCTGTATGATCTGCAGGCGGCGCAGTCGTGTGGGAGCTGCATATCCCCAGACGGGAGCTGCGTACGTCATCAGAGGTCTAATCAGTGTCGTGTATAAGGACCTCGACACCCTCCTATTCAGTGTGCTTTCCCTGTTGAGCATTGGGTAGAGCTGTTTGAGCCTCGCGTGCGCTCGGTTGGCAACGTATTCGATGTGGTCCCCCCATGTAAGTTTCCGGTCCAGCCAGACACCAAGGTATCTGACTTTCTCTCGGAAACGTATTGGGCGTGTATGTAGTGTTATCGGTCTACAGTGTTGGTGTTTGCGCAGTAGTTTCGGTCTGCGTGTGAACAGAACTGCTTCGCACTTGTCGACGTTTACTTTAATACGCCATCGCTCCAGCCAAGGCTCAGCTGTTCTGAGTGCTGTCTGTATTCGTGAGTTGATGTTCGACGGTTTCCAGTCTTGCGCGAGGATGGCGGTGTCATCCGCGTAGACGGCTAACGTCGTGTTTCGTGTCGCTGGGTAGTCATTAATGTACAGGTTAAACAAGATGGGCCCCAGGATGCTTCCTTGGGGTACTCCAGCTTGGATACCGTGTTGTGTTGATTGTTTATCCTGCACGTTAGTGTTGAAACTTCTGTTCGTGAGATATGAGTGTATGAGACGTACGAGTCCGTCCGGGAAACCAGCTTCGCTTAGTTTGCGTATGAGTCCGTTGTGCCAGAGACGATCGAAAGCCTTTTCGATGTCTAGGAACACGGCCCCTGTGGCTTTGTTCATGTTGTAGCCGTGTGTTATATGTTCGACTACGCGGAGGAGTTGTTGTGTTGTCGAGTGGTGATTCCTAAAACCGAATTGCTCCGGTCTTAGGGTGTCATTGGCGATGCAATGCCTAGTGATACGTTTTAATATTACCTTCTCAACAATCTTGCTGAGCGAGCACAGCAGACTGATGGGTCGGTAATTTTGTGGGAGGGAGTGGTCTTTCCCTGGCTTCCTGAACATCAGGACCTTGGCCGCCTTCCAAAAGTCAGGGAAGTGTTGGTGTGTCAGGATGGCATTCGTTAGGTGTGTGAGGTATTCTACGGCTTTATCCGTGAACTCCTGGAGGACACGGTTTTGAATGCCATCAGGCCCAGGGGCTTTTCTAGCGTTGGTGTGCTTGATAGCCCATGTGACTTCATTTGTGCTAGCACGTCTGATTTCGTCGCGCGAGGGCTGGGCTACAAGCCGTGTAACCTCCTGGTCCGTTTCAAGTGTGAATGCTGGGTCTGAAGGAACCAGATTCGGCATGAAGGACGCTGCAAGTGTTGTGGCCATAAGCTCTGCCTTCTCCGTCGCGGAGTAGGCTGGGCCGTCTGGTCCTTGTAACGTGGGGATGTAATGTTTCTCCCTGGTGAAGTGTCTGGCCAGCTGCCACACGCCAGGACGTGTGGTATCCAGCCGAGAGAGTTTCTGTCCCCATTGTTCGTTTCTGAATGTTTGGATTTTATTCCGTATTATGCCCTGGAGTCTGTTGACGTGCAGTTTATAGAACGGGCGCCTGGTACGCTGCCAGTATCTCCTGAGGCGGTTCCTCATTGAGATAAGGCCCAGGATTTCCTGGGGCAGGGCCGTCGAGTGTTGTCTTGGTGTTGTAAATGGAATGGCGTCAGTCATTGCGTCTTGGACGGCAGTTGTGAGAGCCTCCACAGCCTCATCGATTTGCTGTGTGTTGTTAATTTCGTGGGTGTCAGGAATGCGACTATCAAGCGTTTCCTTGAACAGTGTCCAGTTCGCACGCTTGTAGTTAAGCATCCTGCGTGGTTCGATGTCCTGCAGTGTCTCTTCCATGTGCAGTATTACAGGCATGTGGTCTGAGTCCAGATCGTTTTCAACCGTTAGGTTGAGTGTGCATGTGATGCCCTTTATGAGGGCTATGTCTAACACGTCTGGCCTATGTCGGGCCTGTGTAGGCACGAACGTGGGAACGTCCGGCCCAAGTATAATGTAGTTTCGGCCTAGTGCGTGTTCGTACAGTTTCTTGCCGTTGGAGGTTCGTATTCTTGAGTTCCAATCAGGGTGTTTTGCGTTGAGGTCTCCAGCGGCTATTACCCGCGGTGCTATGTTGAGTACTGTGCTGATATCGCGTGTTACTATGTGATTAGGTGGATTGTATAGCGATACCAGTGTGGTGTTGGCTCCGTTGAACTTGACCCTGACGGCCGTAGCCTCTAGTCTTTCAAGTGCTGGGAGCTCGATGTTCGTGTGGTCTATGTCTCTGTGTATAATGATTGCCGTGCCGCCTCCCCTCCTGCCATCCGCTCGGTCGGTACGGTAGACGCAATAACCTGGGAGGTTTAGTTGTTTGCGAGGCGTAAGCAGTGTTTCGTTCACAAGAGCGATTCGGATACCCTTTCGCTCCATGAACGCGGCCATTTCGGCTTTTTTGTTTGCGATCCCGTTGGCATTCCAAAACAGGATCTGTGTGATTGTGTTTAAGTCTGCGTTTTGGGGCTGGTGTGGTGTATTATCCATGTATTAGTGTTAAGAGTGGTGTGACAGTGGCTTGGAAGCTAGTCCAGTTGAGCGTACTCGACATGAACTGCATGAAGAGTTGTGAGACACACCCCATAATCTTCGTGACTATTTCGGTGGTCGTGCGTCCGGGGAATAATGTTTCCATTATTCTCTGGAATGTTGTAGTGATGTTGGTCATGTCGGCCTGGGAGTTGTTGGTCGTGTTAGCGGCCGCTTGTTCCAGAGTCGGCGTTTGGTGGGGGCTGGCCTGCGAGTCGTTTGTTCGTGTGGCAGTTGTGGGCGCCTGTGTGCTTTCTGTGGTGAGTGGGTGTGTTATGTGGGTTGTTGAGTTGGTGTCCGGGATGTGTTCGTGTGTGTTGGTGTTCTGTTGACTGTGTACTTGTTGTGGTGCGGTCGTGTTCTTCGTGCTGCGGTAGTTTCTCCTTCTCCTCCTCCTCTGGCGCTGTGGTTGTCCCTGTGTGGGTGTGTTTTCTGTAGCCTGTGGTGGGCTGCAGTTCGCGATCACAGGGGGTAGGGTGGTGGTGTTGCTAGTTTCATGTGGTGTGCCCGGTGCGGGTGTGGTGTCATTTGTTGTGTTTGTCTGTTGTGTGTCTGTTGCTGGGGGTGTTTGCTGAGCGTGTTCTGAGCTCTGGGACTCCTCTGACCGTCCCGCGCTGCTGGGGCTGCCAGCGACCGCTCCAGCGAAGGATATTCCACTTCTTACTGGGCGCGGGGGCGGTTTTGGAACTGTGATGGCGGTTGGTTTCGCATGTTTAGCGAGTTTGCGCCTCAGAGCTGCTTTGTATGCAATGCACCCTCTGTAGTTTGCCGGATGGGCAGCACCACAGTTGGCGCACTTGCGAGGTGCTGTATTGGGGAGTTTGCAGCGTTGGGTTGTGTGACCGCCAGCGCAAATGCGGCAGCGGGGTGCGAGACCGCATCTGATACCCGCGTGCGCATAGCGCTGGCAGTTGTGGCATTGTTGGGGGGTGCGCGGCGTGTTGTACACCTCTACATTAACGACCATGTGAAGAAATAATTTTAACTTCAACAGGTCGCGGGATTTGGCCGTGTCGGCCAGCTCCGCCATGTAGTTGTGCGACGGTCTCGCTGTGCCGAACTCCGACATCCGGTTTACCCGAATGCACTCCCACCCGAGAGCAGAGAGTTCGTTGTGTACCGTGTCGGTCGGGGTACGTGAGTCTATCCCCTTGATCACGTACTGCTGTGTTTTTTCCAAGACTGTCCTGTACGTGAAGTGTTCTACCTTCCTTTCTTTGAGAAAGTCTAGTAGATTCGTGTAGTCTGCCTTGTTCGCCACGTACAGTGCGGCGTGTTCCCCAGTGAGTTTAGAATAGTATGTTGTGGGGCGGTGCTTATTGCTAAATTCTTTGTTTAGGAGACTTAGGTCTCCATAGTTATGGATGATGACCGGTGGGAAGCCAGTCGCGGTGTTGTTCGTGTTCTGCGTAGCTGCGTGTATGTTTGCGGTGGTTGCAGTCGCAGGGTTGTTTGTGTTGGTCCCTGTGTTGTTATTGTTTGTTCGTGGCATGGATGGTGTTGGCAGCAGCGCTCGGCCGTTGCCTCGTGAGTTTGTGGGCTCACTTGTTTGCGTAGTTGGCTGCTGTTTGCGCCTTGGGCCGACCTGCTGCCACGGCCCGTCTTGATCTGTGTTTGTTGTTTCCTCTGTCGGCTCTGGGTCCGGTTCCGTCGGTGCCTGGGCCGCCAGAGGTGAAATAGGGGGCATGTCCTTCTGTTGTTCAGCAGGTGCCTGTGTGTGTCGCGCCAGCCCCCCTATATAGACTCTGGCCCGCCCTCCCCCCACCACGCGCAACCGAGGGCATATAAGCGCACCACGGTGGCTGGCGCGCGCCCGTGTCGTCAAGGCAGCACCCGACGCAGCACCTCGCTCGCCTCCACGCCGCTCCGCTACCGCTATGGCCCGCACAAAGCAAACGGCCCGCAAGTCCACCGGCGGAAAGGCGCCGCGCAAACAGCTCGCCACCAAGGCGGCGAGGAAGAGCGCGCCCGCCACCGGCGGCGTCAAGAAGCCCCACCGCTACAGGCCGGGCACCGTCGCCCTGCGAGAAATCAGGCGCTACCAGAAGAGCACAGAGCTGCTCATCCGCAAGCTGCCATTCCAGCGCCTAGTGCGCGAGATCGCCCAGGACTTCAAGACCGACCTGCGCTTCCAGAGCTCCGCGGTCATGGCCCTGCAGGAGGCCAGCGAGGCCTACCTCGTCGGCCTCTTCGAAGACACCAACCTGTGCGCAATCCACGCCAAGCGCGTCACCATCATGCCCAAGGACATCCAGCTCGCGCGCCGCATCCGCGGCGAGCGCGCCTAAACACCGCGCCAGCCGCTGGGCACCGCCCACGCACGCAAACAAACAAAACGGCCCTTTTAAGGGCCACTAACATCACTCCGTCGCGAGCAAACTTTGTCGGTCGCCTCTCGCCCCACAACCAGAGAACCAAAGACAAAACACCGCTTCCACTTCCCGTCCGTCCGCCACAGCCGCTCTCCTCTGCCAGCTTGCTGGCGCGCGCAACAATCAATCAACATCATCCCTCCCCGGCGCGGCGCTCAAAGCGCACAACACCCATCGGCCGACGCCGTCAACCACACGGGTGGCTGGCCGGCCGCCGCTTCGTTTCGAAACAAACAAACAAACAAAACAAAAACCCGCACCAACGGCCAGCCAGGCACGCAGGCTCGTCCAACGCCACCGACCCTTTCCACATCTCAACGTCCCCCGCCCCCGTTGCAAGAACACACACACAACCAAGACAAGACACATCCGAGGAGAAGGCAGGCAAACAGACAGACAAACCAAAGTATTCAAACAACATGACACAAACCAACCGTCGGCCGGCCGCGACCAAAAACGGCGACAAGCAACCGCTACCGCCGCCCGCACCCGCCACCGACCCCCCGCAATCCAACCACCACGGCACGCAAACAGTATCCACACACGGGCATACAGAAACGCCAGACGGCACAACCACACCGCAACACGACAATCAAAACCTTCCCGACGTGCTTTGATGGCCCTGAGAAGGGCCGTTTTGGGCCGCGCGTCTCTTGCGCGCCACTAGACGACGGGGACGGGGGGTGGGGACGACGGAGTCAACCGCCAACCCTTCCTTTCCTTTCCCATTCCTTTCTTCTTCTCCTCTACTTCTTCTTCTTGGGCGACGCCTTCGCCTTAGACGGCGTCGTCGCCTTCTTCGGGCGCGGCGCCTTCGGCTTCTTCGTCGGAACCTTGGCGGCCTTCTTCGCCTTCGACGGCGACTTGGCCTTGGCCGGCTTGGCAGCAGCCGCCTTCTTCGCACCGGCGGGAGCGGCCGACGCCGCAGACGCCTTCTTGGCGGCGCCCGCCTTCCGACCAGTCGCCGCCTTCACGCCACCAGCCTTCTTTGCGCCGGCCGCACGGGCACCCTTCTTCTCCTTGCTGGCCGGAGCGGCGCGCTTCTTCTTGGCACCGCCAGCACGAGCCTTGCCGCCCTCAGCCGCCCCGCCGCCGGCGCCGGCAAGCTTGAAAGAGCCGGACGCGCCCTTCCCCTTCGTCTGCACCAGCTCGCCCGCCACCACGGCCGACTTGAGGTACTTCTTGATAAACGGCGCCAGCTTCTCCGCGTCCAGCTTGTAGTGCGCGGCAATGTACTTCTTGATCGCCTGCAGCGACGATCCGCCGCGCTCCTTCAGACTCTTGATGGCGGCCGTCACCATCTCAGAGGTGCGCGGGTGCGCAGGCTTGGCGCGCGGCTTCTTCGCAGACGACGCAGACTTTGCCTTCTTCGTAGTGCCGGTGGCGGCGGGTGCCGCAGCAGTCTCGTTCGTAGCCGCCTGATCTGCCATTTCGACGACGCGCGTTAACACACAACACAGCGAGCAGCGAGAGCGAGAAGAGACACGCAGCGAGCGGAGCGCACAGCAGAGGAATAGCCGCCTCGCGCCACAGGCCCAGCCAGTGTCGCGGGCGGGCGCGGACGGCCGAGAGAGCGGCCGCCACTCTGCGCGCCGCCGCGCCGCGCCTCCCGCGCTTGCTACCGCCCAACGTCCGACAGCCTGTGCGGAGCAGCCCCACACCTGCGCCACAACCACCCGCGCCTTTCAAACCACCGAGGATGGGGCTACACACAGCCACACCACAGTCGCCAACCAGTCGCCACGGCAGCGCCGCAAACCACGGCCAAACTGCAGCCACCGCGCGCTACAGCCTGGGTCGGCCCGCCGAGAATCGCCGCCCACGCCCAAATGCCGCCCCCACAGCCCCAGCCGGCGACCGGCCACAATGGCCAAACCTTCGGCAAAGGCCCCACACCGTCGCCGCGGCAGCCCGGCCAGCGCGGCCGGCGCCACAGCCACACAAGAGGAGGCGTGCGGCGATGACGGCCGTGCAAACGCACCTCCGCCGCCCCATCGCCCTCCCACCGTTTCCCGATCGGCCCGCAGCCGTCGGGCCACGTCCTCCTCCTCTCGCCCGCCAACATTCACAGCCCTTTCGTTCGTTTCCCAACAATTTCAATTGTGCCCGCCGCAAAAAACGGGCGCCGCCTGCAAAGCAACATGCTCCGCCGGAGCGCCCCTCGCCGCTTACGAGCCAACCCCTCGCCCGAGGCAAACCGAAATCCGCAACTACAGACCAACCCAATCTGCCGTCAGCACACACGACAGCCAACATCACGCGTTACGAGTTAGACATTAGGTTCACACGTCTCGGTTAGGTTCGGTGGACGTGGGTTGGGTTAAGGGCACTTGGGTTAGGTTAAGCATTCAAAACACACGTCAGGCGTCAGAGGTTAGGTTAGGTTACGTTACATTAAGGTTAGGTTAGGTTAGGTTAGGTTAGGGGCACTTGGGTTAGGTTAAGGGTCGGTGTTAGGTTAAGCGTCAAACTTAGGTTAAGCATTCAAACCACACGTCGGGCGTCCGAGGTTAGGTTAGGTTAGGTTAGGTTAGGTTAAGGCCACTTGGGTTAGGTTAAGCCTCAAACTTAGGTTAAGCATTCAAACACACGTCGGGCGTCAGGTGGCCGCAGCAGCCGCACCTACCTACCCACCCACCCACCCACCCACCTCACGGCCGGACAGCTTGGCTTACTTGGCGCTGAGGCTGACCTCACCGCACCTCACCTCACGCTACGCAACGCTACACAGGTTCGGTTCGCTCAGCTTAGGCTTAGAGCTTAAGCGCCGAGGTCGGATTACGTTGGTTCACCTTCGGGCGCCACACTTTGGGTGTAAAGGTCGCGTCGGGTCGTCGGCACGCCGCAAAAACAAAAACAAAAGCGAAGCCACAGACAACGCCGACAAACGGGCAGCACGACCACGACCAGATACCGAGACACACGGACCACCCACCGGCCAAAGGGCACCAAACAACAAACCAGAGCACCACGTGTCGACCAGAGCAACCCGCCGCTCACGCGACGTGGCTGGCACCGAAGGGCCGCCGCAACTGCGCTTTCCGCGCCGGGCCGGATGCACGTGCGGCAACACCACCACCGCACACAGCCGCTGTTCAACATCAACCAACAACACGCCGCGGTCGCAGCCTCAACGCCAGCACACGTTTGCACCACCATTCACACGCACCGCACAAACAGCTGTCGCCGACAACACAAACACACCGCAACGACGCCGCCGCCGCCGCCGCCGCCGCCGCCTCTACTTGTGCCGGCCACCCACCCCACCGACGGCGCACCTGTCGCCAGCCGGCAGTCGGCAGTCGGCAGTCGGCAGTCGGCAGTCGGCACGGGAAACGCACACCGCCACTTCGCTCGCGCGCACGCCACCAACCAGTCGTCGTCTCCAAAAACAACAAACAAACATAGGGCAGGCAACAAATCGCCTCGCACGAACCGTCCACAAAACTATCAAAGCACAGCCTCTGGCTAACGGCCACGACGCAGCGGCACGCTGCTCCTTTCCCCGCCCCACTCCATTCACAAAGTCACGCGACACCTTTCCGCCACTACGCGCAGCCGCACCCGACGCCCGTGGCAACGACACAACTACTGCACTATCCACCGTACACACAGCCAGCCAGCCAGCCAGCCAGCCAGCCAGCCAGCCAGCCAGCCAAAAGCACACCAACGACCCAAACACGCACGTGCAACGGCACGCCCCAAACCAGTCAACGTCGACAACCACACGCACGGCTGGAAACAGGCGTCCTTCCACGTTGCCATCAAGCTACACACAAGACACAAGGAACCAACAACAGCACGCCTGCCCGCCCGCCCCACTCTCACGCCGCAAAAAGCACACCGAAACCGCCAAACGCACATTCCCATCGCACTGACACCGACCGGCTCGCTACCACCACACCTCTCGGCAGCCGTTTCGCAGACATGACACGGCGCGACATGACATCACGACCAACTCTCCTTTCCCCGACGCCTTCGGCCGGAGCACAACGCCGCCAATTCGCCACACAGTCGACAAGCGCCCGCCCTCCCTGCACGACGCCGCGCAGCAAACGCGCCCGCAAACACATACCTCTCCTCTCTCTCGGCCGCCCGACGCGCCAACCGCCACACCGCCAGCCACTCGCAATTGTGCACTGCCGCCAGCCACACGTCCAACACGCCGCGCCGCCTCCGGCCACCCGCCAGGGGGCGCTCACGTCCGCGACAACAGCGCGGCCCGCCGGGCCAAACCGAACCGAGCCGCCCGCCGCTGCTCTGCACATCTTCCTGCGCGCATCAACAAAACGAGGCAAGCGAGCACACCCCGTCACAACGCCACATCACGCAAATGCCGTGCCGACCTCTTGTGTCTACCGCCTAAATTGCACTCACCAGCCGCCCCTTCTTCTTCCTATCTATCTATCTGTGCGTCTGTGTCGGTCCGCGCGTGACGCCTCTCAACATCCGCCGTCGCCGTCCCCGTTTCCGCCCCAATGCCATCGTCGCGCCGCCGCCTCCTCCTCCTCCTCCGCCGCCCCTGTCCGGCCCGCACCACACCATACACCGCTGCTTGTCCCGGCCGTTGCCACCAAAGGCGCCTACCGCAAACGCGCCACGCCGCAGCCCCCGTGCGTGCATCTCCGTGCCGACGCTGCCTCTCTGCCCTCCCGCACGCACTCGACCGACCGACATGCACTGCGTCGACGGCCTCGACAACACAGTCTCTGGGCTCCGCACTGCGTGTTCCGGTACGCGCGCTCAAACACCTATGTACTCATTACCAGCGATGGCGAGGCACCACACAATCTCTGACCAGAGAGTTTCTTATCGTCGCTAGTCTGCGCCACACGACACTAGTGGCACGTAGCGGGTCGGCAGGAACAGTTGTCATCTCTATGTGGCGGGTCGGGAGAGGTCGTAGTCAGTCGACGACAGTATTAGCGAGTGGACGATTGTACTGAGCGGGCGGCGGCGTGCTCTTCTCGCGACTCTGGTCTCCGTTCGGGACGATGCATATTGTTATAAAAGGTAAGGTAATGAAGCTGCATTGCGCAAATCTAATAATGTATGTCAATTGTAACTATTTTCTTCACAACAAAATGCCCCAATAATACTTTGTTTCCAAAGTAACTTTTTTTTAAAGGTAAAACCATTCATTTCCATTTAAAGAATATTTCCTCCAACAATCAAAAAATTCAATGTGAGCCGGCATTCATTGCACGAAGCTGTGTACAGGTATCTACAGTTAAGAGCACATATAGATGCAGTTTGTTTCCTCTTTTGCCTTTTTTTTTCATTGACGTAACGATCTTTTGCTCTTTTTTTTTTTGTTTTTTATTCTGATTTGTACGTAGGCTGTTTGTTTACATTTTTTTTTATTGGTAATGCCACGTAGCGCTCTGTGTGAAAATCACTGCCTGTGCCGTGTGCAGTCAGTGGCCAGTTTGCATTGTTGTCATATGAACCTGCTATAGCTGGATGTGAACAGCGCGTACCGTTGCGCAGTTAGGGGTGAGCCGCCAGCACTGGTGCATGTGAGGAGAGATATGGCGGACTTTTCAAATTACATATATTATGACTTGTGATGATATTAAGGGTAAATACATTGTTTGTTGTTCTCTATTAAAATCTTTACTTTGCTAACTATCCCTATCAGTAGTTAGTGCCCTCCGTAGTTTGAATCTCTTATTTAGCTGGCAGTAGTGGTGCTCGCTGTATTGCCGTACTTCGAGTAATGACGATTTTTGTGAGGTAAGTGATTTCCGAAAGGTGTACTTTAATGTTACTCAGGGCCATTCTTTTGCAGGGATCTTTGATAGTCAGATTGCGTTGCGCTCAAAATATAGTGCGTCACTTTAAGCGCAGTTTTGTATACATTGTTGTTCAAAGGGGGACGTTTCAGAATACAGGGCCGAAGGTCAGCCAGCGCTGCCCTTACAACGTTTATCGGGTTTTCAATTATGTCTCTTGAGATGTTCATGGTTCATTATTTCCATTCATCATATTATCGCGCGTTTCCCATCAATCTTCGTTCGTTCATTTTCTAGGGACGTTAACAACATTCTGGCACATTTTTATCATCATTCACGCACTCACTTACTTACGACTATTTGTGCGGGGAGGTTACACTTGGGTCCATTTCCATTTACATTCAATGTTGATAGACCTTTTTTTTGTTGTTGTTTTGTTGCTGGCAGGTTACAAACGCCTCATTTTATGTTGGTTGCAGCGTTTTTCTCCTTCTTCTAGTGTTTTCCCCGCTCTCACCACCGCCCCCGCCCCTCCCGCATCCGTCGGTCTCACCACGTTCACTGACGGCCGCGTCTGCGGCTACACCACAACACAACAACGGCCCCCTCCCGGCAACCCATTCGTTTTCTCTTCTTTTGCACAAAAACAACGCCGCACGCGCCAGCCGAGCGCAGCGCAAGCCACCCACACCGCGCCCCTCCCCGTCTTTATAGCCCCCGCTTCTTGTTTTCTTCGTTTGCCCCCTCCCATCTCCCGAATGCCATGCCATGCCATGCCAGCAGCGTTACGCGTGCCCCTCCCCTGTCCACACACTACCGCGAAACGAACAGCCTTCCGGGCCACATGCAGGGCACGCCCACCGCCATTCCCGGACGCAATTCTCGAAACAACACACACACAAAATGAACGCACTATCCCCACTTCGCTTCTCTCTCTCTCTCTCTCTCTCTCTCTCTCTCTCTCTCTCTCTCGTCCCTTCCCTTTAACGAAAGACAAACAAACCCCAGTTAACACACTTTCTCGACACCTTCATGTAGGGAGGGAGGGAGGGAGGGAGGGTGCGTGCGTGCGTTGTCTCGACCGTGACGGCAACCATCGACGATCCATTTCCCCCACTGGTAAAACATGTTCACTAACACCTACAGACATCATTCCGTACACACACAATGGCTTTGCACACGAACATAGACGGCACGGGCACTGTCGTACATTCTTCCTCAGAACCATCTCAACGAACGTTACATACACATCCGGGAAAGCAAAGCAAAGCAACGCAACGCACACAATTCAGCCGTCAAAGGTAACGTTCACCACGGCAGACACTTGCCGCCGCGCCGTTACACGCATTTCAGTGCGGCTACAATACACCTCCGACACGGGAACGTTCCGTTGCTCTACACCGCGTTTCTCCGTTTTGTTTGGTTTTTTTTTCTTTTTTCTCTCTCTCTCTACTTTTTTTTTTCCCCTCTGTCCTTTCCTCCACCATTCTCTCCTCACGTTCTGCCCAGACATTCGACCGATCACAGAGGTTCACCTTTCGGTAACCGTTCTCAGCGCGACGGTATGACGGGTGTTCAAGACGTACCGTTGCGTGATGCCGGTGTACCGCGCCGATCGACAGTTTCCCAGAGGCGACGGATCGGACCACATCACCGACACACACAAACACGTGTGCGCACATTCGCCAAAGCGACCGTCGTCTTCTAGCGTCGCGCTTACTGTACTGTACTGTACTGCACTGGACTGGACACGCGTGCATGCATCTTCAATGACGACGTCGGTGTGCGTGCGTCGTACGCACAAGCAGACACAGTCAGTCAGACACGACTATCGAAATCAGAGTCGGAGGGAAGGTACATCATCGTGCGTGTCGCCCGTACAATGCAATACACATTGGTGTCTCAATGCGCGTTCATTTAAACGTCACTCACACGCCTCCACGCTGCAGCATTTACAGACACATCTCACCCTAGCCATGTATGGCGTGCAAACCGACCCGAAAAAACGGCCGTCGTTACACACTGACATTCCCAACAATCGCGTTTCGTTTCCATCCGTCACGTAACTAACCGGCACCTCCATCCAAAGGACACATCACCGATCGCACTTCCCCCACCTCGCAGACAGGTAACACCAACGAGTTGTGCGCACGTGCCTCCATTCCACGTCACACCGTGGCCGTACCCCGCAACACGCGACGCGCCCCCATCAATCAAATTCATCGCATCGGCCACCCCACCCCGTCGCGTCGCAACCAAAGCGGTAGCTATTGCCGCCGTCCACCCACTCACACACAAAACAACAACAACAACAACAACAACAATTCCGCCCTTCCCGCAAAGGCCATTTGGTGGCCCTGAAAAGGGCCGTTTTTGCCGCTCTCGCAACGGAGGAGCCTTCTCTCCTTCCATTCCAGAGCCACCTCCTTACTTGGAGCTCGTGTACTTGGTCACCGCCTTCGTGCCCTCGCTCACGGCGTGCTTGGCCAGCTCGCCAGGCAGCAACAGCCGCACAGCGGTCTGGATCTCGCGGGACGTGATGGTCGAGCGCTTGTTGTAGTGCGCCAGGCGGGACGCCTCGGCCGCGATGCGCTCGAAAATGTCGTTCACGAAGCTGTTCATGATGCTCATCGCCTTCGACGAGATGCCCGTGTCAGGGTGCACCTGCTTCAGCACCTTGTAGATGTAGATGGCATAGCTCTCCTTCCTCTTGCGCTTCTTCTTCTTGTCGCCCTTCGAAATGTTCTTCTGAGCCTTGCCAGCCTTCTTGGCGGCCTTCCCGCTAGTCTTGGGCGGCATCTCAAACAAGAACGTGAACGTACGGCAGCAACACCAGTAGCAAGCGCTCCGCTCTAGTCAGCGTCTCCCCACACAGTGGCACCCAGCGCGCCCCGCCGCCGCACCTTTACCAGCTCGCCCCGTTGCGGCCGCCGACCAATGGGCCGCGAGCGCAACCGGCCGCCGCACCCGAGAGCATAAAGGACCCCCACCCCTGGCGGCGCCGCCACTCCGCTGCTCGACTCGCTGCGGCTCGCACCGTCCTTCGTCTCGTCTCGTTTTCACACCACAGCCCATCGCCATGTCCGGACGCGGAAAGGGAGGCAAAGTCAAGGGCAAGTCAAAGTCCCGCTCCAGCAGGGCCGGGCTCCAGTTCCCGGTCGGCAGAATCCACCGCCTCCTGCGCAAGGGAAACTACGCCGAGCGCGTCGGCGCCGGGGCGCCCGTCTACCTCGCCGCCGTCATGGAGTACCTCGCGGCTGAGGTGCTCGAGCTGGCCGGAAACGCGGCCCGCGACAACAAGAAGACGCGCATCATCCCGCGCCACCTGCAGCTTGCCATCCGCAACGACGAGGAGCTCAACAAGCTCCTGTCGGGCGTCACCATCGCACAGGGTGGTGTCCTGCCCAACATCCAGGCCGTCCTGCTGCCAAAGAAGACCGAGAAGAAGGCCTAAACAGAGAGGCCAGGCAATCGGCACGCGGACCCGCCGCCCAGCAGCGCTGCGTGCTCCCCTGCACGCAACGCGCTTTGCCGGCCCGGCTCACAACAATCGGCCCTTTTCAGGGCCACCACACAAACCTACGTCCAAAGCAAAATTGCAGTCGTCCTCGCCGCACTTTACTTTAACGTCACTTCCACAGCCGCCGCCGGCAACAAGACCATACCAACTGCTACGATTGCAGGGGGGAGAAATTCTGCGAGGTACCTCGGTGTCACGCCTGACATCCAAGTGTCACATAGGGGAACTTGGCACAAACGCTCACGCCAGGATGCACATCCTGTACCCTGTTCCCTCGACCCCGCAACAGGCGTAGCGATACTGGAATATGCGCGCCCTGTATGGGGCTGTGCAGCCAGATCGACGATGCATCGCCTACAGAAGGGTCCAAAGCAGAGCGCTCTACGACGGGCCTTACACGTCCCCGCGGCAGACCTGCATAGAACCACTCACAACACGATTCCGCGCCCTGGCACAAGCGTTCTACGCCACCGCGCGGAAGTCAGAAAATGACTGTTACGTCTTGACCCTTGGGCGATATGAACACCACAGGGACAGATGTGCAAGACCCGAGAGTCGCTGCTCCAGCAGTAGCACAGACAGAACACATAATCACTCTCAACAAACAGCAACGTCCGAAAACAAGCACAGTACCGAAGATAAGAACAACACACAGAAAAGAGGAGCAAATGTCCACAGGCGACAATAACCTCCACCAACTCCCCCTCTAACGGTAAGAGGACTAAAAGAGAGAAGAACAAGAAGAGCCGCCGCCATCTTGTCGTCCACAGCCCGTGTGGCCCAACACACACACACACACACCTTGTTTTGTTTCGTTTGCCTCAAGCACCTCCACGCACGCACAGTCGCCTTCCAAACGACAAGACAACGACAGCAATAATGACCACTGCGAGAGGAGCGTGTCGACACACCGCCCTCCACTCCCGCGCGCCCCAAACAAACGAAACAGCTGATCCGGCCGCCTATCGGCACGCCTTGCCTCGGCAACTCCAACGCCGCCGCAAACACACACAGCCAAACCGCGCAAATATTCACCGCCTCTCGCACAACAACAACAACAACAACACACAGCCCGGCATCTCCATCGATCGATAAACAAAGCAAACACAAAACGCCCTCTCTCGCACACACAGCCGCAAGACCCGCTTCCTTTCCTTTCTCCCAGTCACGTCACGTCAGTCAAACGAAAACGAAATGAAGAATGAAAGAAAGAAGGCAGGCAGGCAGGCAACACACGCAGCAACAACACAGACTCTTTCGCACTTTTCAATTTCCGAACAGTGTGGTGGCCCTGAAAAGGGCCGTTTTCGTCTCTCCCACGGCCGCGGGAAGGCCAACGCGGCACAGCACACCGGCTGCGACGCGCCTAACCGCCGAAACCGTACAGGGTGCGCCCCTGCCTCTTCAGGGCGTACACCACGTCCATGGCCGTCACAGTCTTGCGCTTGGCGTGCTCAGTGTACGTCACCGCGTCGCGGATCACGTTCTCCAGGAACACCTTCAGCACTCCGCGGGTCTCCTCGTAGATCAGACCAGAGATGCGCTTCACGCCGCCCCTGCGAGCCAGGCGGCGGATCGCGGGCTTCGTGATGCCCTGGATGTTGTCGCGCAACACCTTGCGGTGCCGCTTGGCGCCACCCTTGCCGAGCCCCTTTCCTCCCTTGCCGCGGCCAGTCATCTCTTCTAAATCCTCAAAAAAGCTCAGGCAAGCAAAACGTCTGCTGCAGCGGCTGGCTCCTCACCCGGCGC
Source organism: Schistocerca cancellata (assembly GCF_023864275.1). Taxonomy (NCBI): domain Eukaryota; kingdom Metazoa; phylum Arthropoda; class Insecta; order Orthoptera; family Acrididae; genus Schistocerca; species Schistocerca cancellata. Next base: position 456,562,062 of record NC_064634.1, on the reverse strand, counting down.
TAGCGAGTCGGCTACGGTCTGCGCCCAGCGCATAATTATAAAGGATGGGGCCCCTCCACGCCCGCACCAACGTGGTGACCAAACCAAAAGTTCTACTGTCACCTCCGTAAGCATGTTAGTATTTGAATCAGGCGTCACAGGATGCAGGCTGTGATGTTATCCATGCGTCTGGGTAAGACTACTCATTAACATGGTCCATCGGAGATAGATAGTGGTCGAAAACGATCGAAGGGTAGCGGTTGTAAGAGCAGAGGAAAAAAAGTGCCAAGGCCAGTGCCAAGGGAAAAAAACCTCTGCGACAGTAGGACGGGTAGTAAGGGCAGTAGCGGCTTGCTAGCTGCGACAGAGCATGCAAGGTGAGGGAAGGTTAGCGTGAGGTATCGTGCAACGTTACCTATGTACTGCGTGGTCGTTAGCTGGGGGAGTCCGGTTGCTGCGGCTGGGCTCGCTTGTAGTCTCCTGGGCCGGCCGCAGTGGCTTCCTCCCTGAAACATAGAAGTTCGGCGCGGCAACGCATGCGCTGCTGTTAGGCCCTCTGCTGCGCCTTGTCGTCAGTGACTTGGTGCAGCTTCATCAGGCTGGTGCAGAGCGGCGGCGATCAGCTACCGTACAGCATCCTCCTCTACTGCACGGCGCAGCCCTTCTGCTCTGCAGCTTCAGGACGCGCCGCAGCTTCAAGGCGCGCCGCTGTCTCAGTGAGCTGCGCCACTGTAGCGTCGGAGAAATGTACGCCGTTCGCTCTCGCTGTCGCGATGAAGGTCGCCGTCGCAGTGGTCGCCGTCGCCACCGGTTCCGCTGGGGCGGCGGTTGTCTTCTTTGCGCCTCTCACCTGCGGTGTTGCTGGGACAACCGCTGGGATAGGCGCGCGAACGTCCTTCTGCGAGGTCGCAGGAGTGTTCGCAGGTACGACTGCACTGAGGCCTTGGGCGAAGACTGCGCGCAGTTGCCTCAGGGCCTCTTCCTTCTCTGCAGCCACGGCGGCTGCGAAGGCAGCCCTCTCCGCCGCCATGACGGCTTGGAGGGCCGCTGTGGCCTCCTTCACGGCGGCGCCGAGTTCGAGGTCACACTTCTTCACGGGAGGGCGAGCTGCGTCCTGGCTGCCCGTTTCCGAGCGGTCGTCCCTGCCCCTGGCAGGTGGATCTGCTACTGCGCCATCCCTCAGCTGCGCCGGGCTGGTCTGCGCCCTACGCCGTTTCCGACGTCGTCTTCTCTTCTGCTGCTGCGTCGGTGCGGCCGCCTCGCCGCCCCCGGTTTGGGTGCGGCTTGAGAAAGCCGCACAACCGCGCCAGCTGGCGACGTGCGGGCCGCCACACCGGACACAAGTCGGCAGAGCGTTGCTGCCGCGGTCGCAGGCGCGGCTGTCGTGCTCGCCTGAGCACTTGACGCACCGCGCCGCGTTGCGGCAATACTTCGCAACATGGCCCTCGCCCTGGCACTTGAAGCACTGGGGCAGAGGGTCCATGGCAGTCGGGAGAGCCTCTGTCGTCACCGGGAAGCCCAGCAACTTCCGCAAGTCGAAGACGTCGCTCCCGCCGTCGACCGTTTGCACGGTCACGGCATAGAGCGGCGCCCTCTTCCTGTTGGTCCGGTTGTGCAACCTTGCGGTTGCGCAACCAAACCCGGCTCGCAGCAGCCCTTCCCGGACCGCTGCCTCGTCACAGCACCAAGGCAACCCCCTGAGGAGTGCCTTGGTCGTCTTCATCCTTCCAACGGAAGGCGCCTTATCACGCGCCGGCGGTGCGTCGACGACGTGGTCGGCCACTGCGACCTTGATCGCCCTGTGATCGGCCACGTTTGCAGCTCGAACGCAGATCAGCGAGTCTGTATCGACAGACTCGTAGACCACCTCGTTCCGAGCGCAATTCGTGATGGTGTCGAACAGCGCTGTCCACGCGCCTTTGCACTTGACGTACAAAGGGGGAGCAGGCCGCGACTCGTCTTCACGGGAGTTCCTCGCATGGTCGGCAGACTCGGTGAGTTGCACAACCGAAGGACCCTTCGTAGCGGCAGGTTTCCTCTGCGCACCCTTCTTTCCCATGCTGCGAGGCGCGGAACACGACAATTTGCACGCGTTGTAAGAACAACGCACGACAATCTGCTCTCCGCGGCGCCCACAGCACAGAAAACCTCTTCACGAGCTCTCAACGGCCGAGTAGGCTAAGCGCGCAACGGCAGCGATGCGCTCGCTTCGCCAGCTCAGGCGCCCAGCGCACGCGCCAGCCCCCCTATATAGACTCTGGCCCGCCCTCCCCCCACCACGCGCAACCGAGGGCATATAAGCGCACCACGGTGGCTGGCGCGCGCCCGTGTCGTCAAGGCAGCACCCGACGCAGCACCTCGCTCGCCTCCACGCCGCTCCGCTACCGCTATGGCCCGCACAAAGCAAACGGCCCGCAAGTCCACCGGCGGAAAGGCGCCGCGCAAACAGCTCGCCACCAAGGCGGCGAGGAAGAGCGCGCCCGCCACCGGCGGCGTCAAGAAGCCCCACCGCTACAGGCCGGGCACCGTCGCCCTGCGAGAAATCAGGCGCTACCAGAAGAGCACAGAGCTGCTCATCCGCAAGCTGCCATTCCAGCGCCTAGTGCGCGAGATCGCCCAGGACTTCAAGACCGACCTGCGCTTCCAGAGCTCCGCGGTCATGGCCCTGCAGGAGGCCAGCGAGGCCTACCTCGTCGGCCTCTTCGAAGACACCAACCTGTGCGCAATCCACGCCAAGCGCGTCACCATCATGCCCAAGGACATCCAGCTCGCGCGCCGCATCCGCGGCGAGCGCGCCTAAACACCGCGCCAGCCGCTGGGCACCGCCCACGCACGCAAACAAACAAAACGGCCCTTTTAAGGGCCACTAACATCACTCCGTCGCGAGCAAACTTTGTCGGTCGCCTCTCGCCCCACAACCAGAGAACCAAAGACAAAACACCGCTTCCACTTCCCGTCCGTCCGCCACAGCCGCTCTCCTCTGCCAGCTTGCTGGCGCGCGCAACAATCAATCAACATCATCCCTCCCCGGCGCGGCGCTCAAAGCGCACAACACCCATCGGCCGACGCCGTCAACCACACGGGTGGCTGGCCGGCCGCCGCTTCGTTTCGAAACAAACAAACAAACAAAACAAAAACCCGCACCAACGGCCAGCCAGGCACGCAGGCTCGTCCAACGCCACCGACCCTTTCCACATCTCAACGTCCCCCGCCCCCGTTGCAAGAACACACACACAACCAAGACAAGACACATCCGAGGAGAAGGCAGGCAAACAGACAGACAAACCAAAGTATTCAAACAACATGACACAAACCAACCGTCGGCCGGCCGCGACCAAAAACGGCGACAAGCAACCGCTACCGCCGCCCGCACCCGCCACCGACCCCCCGCAATCCAACCACCACGGCACGCAAACAGTATCCACACACGGGCATACAGAAACGCCAGACGGCACAACCACACCGCAACACGACAATCAAAACCTTCCCGACGTGCTTTGATGGCCCTGAGAAGGGCCGTTTTGGGCCGCGCGTCTCTTGCGCGCCACTAGACGACGGGGACGGGGGGTGGGGACGACGGAGTCAACCGCCAACCCTTCCTTTCCTTTCCCATTCCTTTCTTCTTCTCCTCTACTTCTTCTTCTTGGGCGACGCCTTCGCCTTAGACGGCGTCGTCGCCTTCTTCGGGCGCGGCGCCTTCGGCTTCTTCGTCGGAACCTTGGCGGCCTTCTTCGCCTTCGACGGCGACTTGGCCTTGGCCGGCTTGGCAGCAGCCGCCTTCTTCGCACCGGCGGGAGCGGCCGACGCCGCAGACGCCTTCTTGGCGGCGCCCGCCTTCCGACCAGTCGCCGCCTTCACGCCACCAGCCTTCTTTGCGCCGGCCGCACGGGCACCCTTCTTCTCCTTGCTGGCCGGAGCGGCGCGCTTCTTCTTGGCACCGCCAGCACGAGCCTTGCCGCCCTCAGCCGCCCCGCCGCCGGCGCCGGCAAGCTTGAAAGAGCCGGACGCGCCCTTCCCCTTCGTCTGCACCAGCTCGCCCGCCACCACGGCCGACTTGAGGTACTTCTTGATAAACGGCGCCAGCTTCTCCGCGTCCAGCTTGTAGTGCGCGGCAATGTACTTCTTGATCGCCTGCAGCGACGATCCGCCGCGCTCCTTCAGACTCTTGATGGCGGCCGTCACCATCTCAGAGGTGCGCGGGTGCGCAGGCTTGGCGCGCGGCTTCTTCGCAGACGACGCAGACTTTGCCTTCTTCGTAGTGCCGGTGGCGGCGGGTGCCGCAGCAGTCTCGTTCGTAGCCGCCTGATCTGCCATTTCGACGACGCGCGTTAACACACAACACAGCGAGCAGCGAGAGCGAGAAGAGACACGCAGCGAGCGGAGCGCACAGCAGAGGAATAGCCGCCTCGCGCCACAGGCCCAGCCAGTGTCGCGGGCGGGCGCGGACGGCCGAGAGAGCGGCCGCCACTCTGCGCGCCGCCGCGCCGCGCCTCCCGCGCTTGCTACCGCCCAACGTCCGACAGCCTGTGCGGAGCAGCCCCACACCTGCGCCACAACCACCCGCGCCTTTCAAACCACCGAGGATGGGGCTACACACAGCCACACCACAGTCGCCAACCAGTCGCCACGGCAGCGCCGCAAACCACGGCCAAACTGCAGCCACCGCGCGCTACAGCCTGGGTCGGCCCGCCGAGAATCGCCGCCCACGCCCAAATGCCGCCCCCACAGCCCCAGCCGGCGACCGGCCACAATGGCCAAACCTTCGGCAAAGGCCCCACACCGTCGCCGCGGCAGCCCGGCCAGCGCGGCCGGCGCCACAGCCACACAAGAGGAGGCGTGCGGCGATGACGGCCGTGCAAACGCACCTCCGCCGCCCCATCGCCCTCCCACCGTTTCCCGATCGGCCCGCAGCCGTCGGGCCACGTCCTCCTCCTCTCGCCCGCCAACATTCACAGCCCTTTCGTTCGTTTCCCAACAATTTCAATTGTGCCCGCCGCAAAAAACGGGCGCCGCCTGCAAAGCAACATGCTCCGCCGGAGCGCCCCTCGCCGCTTACGAGCCAACCCCTCGCCCGAGGCAAACCGAAATCCGCAACTACAGACCAACCCAATCTGCCGTCAGCACACACGACAGCCAACATCACGCGTTACGAGTTAGACATTAGGTTCACACGTCTCGGTTAGGTTCGGTGGACGTGGGTTGGGTTAAGGGCACTTGGGTTAGGTTAAGCATTCAAAACACACGTCAGGCGTCAGAGGTTAGGTTAGGTTACGTTACATTAAGGTTAGGTTAGGTTAGGTTAGGTTAGGGGCACTTGGGTTAGGTTAAGGGTCGGTGTTAGGTTAAGCGTCAAACTTAGGTTAAGCATTCAAACCACACGTCGGGCGTCCGAGGTTAGGTTAGGTTAGGTTAGGTTAGGTTAAGGCCACTTGGGTTAGGTTAAGCCTCAAACTTAGGTTAAGCATTCAAACACACGTCGGGCGTCAGGTGGCCGCAGCAGCCGCACCTACCTACCCACCCACCCACCCACCCACCTCACGGCCGGACAGCTTGGCTTACTTGGCGCTGAGGCTGACCTCACCGCACCTCACCTCACGCTACGCAACGCTACACAGGTTCGGTTCGCTCAGCTTAGGCTTAGAGCTTAAGCGCCGAGGTCGGATTACGTTGGTTCACCTTCGGGCGCCACACTTTGGGTGTAAAGGTCGCGTCGGGTCGTCGGCACGCCGCAAAAACAAAAACAAAAGCGAAGCCACAGACAACGCCGACAAACGGGCAGCACGACCACGACCAGATACCGAGACACACGGACCACCCACCGGCCAAAGGGCACCAAACAACAAACCAGAGCACCACGTGTCGACCAGAGCAACCCGCCGCTCACGCGACGTGGCTGGCACCGAAGGGCCGCCGCAACTGCGCTTTCCGCGCCGGGCCGGATGCACGTGCGGCAACACCACCACCGCACACAGCCGCTGTTCAACATCAACCAACAACACGCCGCGGTCGCAGCCTCAACGCCAGCACACGTTTGCACCACCATTCACACGCACCGCACAAACAGCTGTCGCCGACAACACAAACACACCGCAACGACGCCGCCGCCGCCGCCGCCGCCGCCTCTACTTGTGCCGGCCACCCACCCCACCGACGGCGCACCTGTCGCCAGCCGGCAGTCGGCAGTCGGCAGTCGGCAGTCGGCAGTCGGCACGGGAAACGCACACCGCCACTTCGCTCGCGCGCACGCCACCAACCAGTCGTCGTCTCCAAAAACAACAAACAAACATAGGGCAGGCAACAAATCGCCTCGCACGAACCGTCCACAAAACTATCAAAGCACAGCCTCTGGCTAACGGCCACGACGCAGCGGCACGCTGCTCCTTTCCCCGCCCCACTCCATTCACAAAGTCACGCGACACCTTTCCGCCACTACGCGCAGCCGCACCCGACGCCCGTGGCAACGACACAACTACTGCACTATCCACCGTACACACAGCCAGCCAGCCAGCCAGCCAGCCAGCCAGCCAGCCAGCCAGCCAGCCAGCCAAAAGCACACCAACGACCCAAACACGCACGTGCAACGGCACGCCCCAAACCAGTCAACGTCGACAACCACACGCACGGCTGGAAACAGGCGTCCTTCCACGTTGCCATCAAGCTACACACAAGACACAAGGAACCAACAACAGCACGCCTGCCCGCCCGCCCCACTCTCACGCCGCAAAAAGCACACCGAAACCGCCAAACGCACATTCCCATCGCACTGACACCGACCGGCTCGCTACCACCACACCTCTCGGCAGCCGTTTCGCAGACATGACACGGCGCGACATGACATCACGACCAACTCTCCTTTCCCCGACGCCTTCGGCCGGAGCACAACGCCGCCAATTCGCCACACAGTCGACAAGCGCCCGCCCTCCCTGCACGACGCCGCGCAGCAAACGCGCCCGCAAACACATACCTCTCCTCTCTCTCGGCCGCCCGACGCGCCAACCGCCACACCGCCAGCCACTCGCAATTGTGCACTGCCGCCAGCCACACGTCCAACACGCCGCGCCGCCTCCGGCCACCCGCCAGGGGGCGCTCACGTCCGCGACAACAGCGCGGCCCGCCGGGCCAAACCGAACCGAGCCGCCCGCCGCTGCTCTGCACATCTTCCTGCGCGCATCAACAAAACGAGGCAAGCGAGCACACCCCGTCACAACGCCACATCACGCAAATGCCGTGCCGACCTCTTGTGTCTACCGCCTAAATTGCACTCACCAGCCGCCCCTTCTTCTTCCTATCTATCTATCTGTGCGTCTGTGTCGGTCCGCGCGTGACGCCTCTCAACATCCGCCGTCGCCGTCCCCGTTTCCGCCCCAATGCCATCGTCGCGCCGCCGCCTCCTCCTCCTCCTCCGCCGCCCCTGTCCGGCCCGCACCACACCATACACCGCTGCTTGTCCCGGCCGTTGCCACCAAAGGCGCCTACCGCAAACGCGCCACGCCGCAGCCCCCGTGCGTGCATCTCCGTGCCGACGCTGCCTCTCTGCCCTCCCGCACGCACTCGACCGACCGACATGCACTGCGTCGACGGCCTCGACAACACAGTCTCTGGGCTCCGCACTGCGTGTTCCGGTACGCGCGCTCAAACACCTATGTACTCATTACCAGCGATGGCGAGGCACCACACAATCTCTGACCAGAGAGTTTCTTATCGTCGCTAGTCTGCGCCACACGACACTAGTGGCACGTAGCGGGTCGGCAGGAACAGTTGTCATCTCTATGTGGCGGGTCGGGAGAGGTCGTAGTCAGTCGACGACAGTATTAGCGAGTGGACGATTGTACTGAGCGGGCGGCGGCGTGCTCTTCTCGCGACTCTGGTCTCCGTTCGGGACGATGCATATTGTTATAAAAGGTAAGGTAATGAAGCTGCATTGCGCAAATCTAATAATGTATGTCAATTGTAACTATTTTCTTCACAACAAAATGCCCCAATAATACTTTGTTTCCAAAGTAACTTTTTTTTAAAGGTAAAACCATTCATTTCCATTTAAAGAATATTTCCTCCAACAATCAAAAAATTCAATGTGAGCCGGCATTCATTGCACGAAGCTGTGTACAGGTATCTACAGTTAAGAGCACATATAGATGCAGTTTGTTTCCTCTTTTGCCTTTTTTTTTCATTGACGTAACGATCTTTTGCTCTTTTTTTTTTGTTTTTTATTCTGATTTGTACGTAGGCTGTTTGTTTACATTTTTTTTTATTGGTAATGCCACGTAGCGCTCTGTGTGAAAATCACTGCCTGTGCCGTGTGCAGTCAGTGGCCAGTTTGCATTGTTGTCATATGAACCTGCTATAGCTGGATGTGAACAGCGCGTACCGTTGCGCAGTTAGGGGTGAGCCGCCAGCACTGGTGCATGTGAGGAGAGATATGGCGGACTTTTCAAATTACATATATTATGACTTGTGATGATATTAAGGGTAAATACATTGTTTGTTGTTCTCTATTAAAATCTTTACTTTGCTAACTATCCCTATCAGTAGTTAGTGCCCTCCGTAGTTTGAATCTCTTATTTAGCTGGCAGTAGTGGTGCTCGCTGTATTGCCGTACTTCGAGTAATGACGATTTTTGTGAGGTAAGTGATTTCCGAAAGGTGTACTTTAATGTTACTCAGGGCCATTCTTTTGCAGGGATCTTTGATAGTCAGATTGCGTTGCGCTCAAAATATAGTGCGTCACTTTAAGCGCAGTTTTGTATACATTGTTGTTCAAAGGGGGACGTTTCAGAATACAGGGCCGAAGGTCAGCCAGCGCTGCCCTTACAACGTTTATCGGGTTTTCAATTATGTCTCTTGAGATGTTCATGGTTCATTATTTCCATTCATCATATTATCGCGCGTTTCCCATCAATCTTCGTTCGTTCATTTTCTAGGGACGTTAACAACATTCTGGCACATTTTTATCATCATTCACGCACTCACTTACTTACGACTATTTGTGCGGGGAGGTTACACTTGGGTCCATTTCCATTTACATTCAATGTTGATAGACCTTTTTTTTGTTGTTGTTTTGTTGCTGGCAGGTTACAAACGCCTCATTTTATGTTGGTTGCAGCGTTTTTCTCCTTCTTCTAGTGTTTTCCCCGCTCTCACCACCGCCCCCGCCCCTCCCGCATCCGTCGGTCTCACCACGTTCACTGACGGCCGCGTCTGCGGCTACACCACAACACAACAACGGCCCCCTCCCGGCAACCCATTCGTTTTCTCTTCTTTTGCACAAAAACAACGCCGCACGCGCCAGCCGAGCGCAGCGCAAGCCACCCACACCGCGCCCCTCCCCGTCTTTATAGCCCCCGCTTCTTGTTTTCTTCGTTTGCCCCCTCCCATCTCCCGAATGCCATGCCATGCCATGCCAGCAGCGTTACGCGTGCCCCTCCCCTGTCCACACACTACCGCGAAACGAACAGCCTTCCGGGCCACATGCAGGGCACGCCCACCGCCATTCCCGGACGCAATTCTCGAAACAACACACACACAAAATGAACGCACTATCCCCACTTCGCTTCTCTCTCTCTCTCTCTCTCTCTCTCTCTCTCTCTCTCTCTCTCTCTCTCTCTCTCTCGTCCCTTCCCTTTAACGAAAGACAAACAAACCCCAGTTAACACACTTTCTCGACACCTTCATGTAGGGAGGGAGGGAGGGAGGGAGGGTGCGTGCGTGCGTTGTCTCGACCGTGACGGCAACCATCGACGATCCATTTCCCCCACTGGTAAAACATGTTCACTAACACCTACAGACATCATTCCGTACACACACAATGGCTTTGCACACGAACATAGACGGCACGGGCACTGTCGTACATTCTTCCTCAGAACCATCTCAACGAACGTTACATACACATCCGGGAAAGCAAAGCAAAGCAACGCAACGCACACAATTCAGCCGTCAAAGGTAACGTTCACCACGGCAGACACTTGCCGCCGCGCCGTTACACGCATTTCAGTGCGGCTACAATACACCTCCGACACGGGAACGTTCCGTTGCTCTACACCGCGTTTCTCCGTTTTGTTTGGTTTTTTTTTCTTTTTTCTCTCTCTCTCTACTTTTTTTTTTCCCCTCTGTCCTTTCCTCCACCATTCTCTCCTCACGTTCTGCCCAGACATTCGACCGATCACAGAGGTTCACCTTTCGGTAACCGTTCTCAGCGCGACGGTATGACGGGTGTTCAAGACGTACCGTTGCGTGATGCCGGTGTACCGCGCCGATCGACAGTTTCCCAGAGGCGACGGATCGGACCACATCACCGACACACACAAACACGTGTGCGCACATTCGCCAAAGCGACCGTCGTCTTCTAGCGTCGCGCTTACTGTACTGTACTGTACTGCACTGGACTGGACACGCGTGCATGCATCTTCAATGACGACGTCGGTGTGCGTGCGTCGTACGCACAAGCAGACACAGTCAGTCAGACACGACTATCGAAATCAGAGTCGGAGGGAAGGTACATCATCGTGCGTGTCGCCCGTACAATGCAATACACATTGGTGTCTCAATGCGCGTTCATTTAAACGTCACTCACACGCCTCCACGCTGCAGCATTTACAGACACATCTCACCCTAGCCATGTATGGCGTGCAAACCGACCCGAAAAAACGGCCGTCGTTACACACTGACATTCCCAACAATCGCGTTTCGTTTCCATCCGTCACGTAACTAACCGGCACCTCCATCCAAAGGACACATCACCGATCGCACTTCCCCCACCTCGCAGACAGGTAACACCAACGAGTTGTGCGCACGTGCCTCCATTCCACGTCACACCGTGGCCGTACCCCGCAACACGCGACGCGCCCCCATCAATCAAATTCATCGCATCGGCCACCCCACCCCGTCGCGTCGCAACCAAAGCGGTAGCTATTGCCGCCGTCCACCCACTCACACACAAAACAACAACAACAACAACAACAACAATTCCGCCCTTCCCGCAAAGGCCATTTGGTGGCCCTGAAAAGGGCCGTTTTTGCCGCTCTCGCAACGGAGGAGCCTTCTCTCCTTCCATTCCAGAGCCACCTCCTTACTTGGAGCTCGTGTACTTGGTCACCGCCTTCGTGCCCTCGCTCACGGCGTGCTTGGCCAGCTCGCCAGGCAGCAACAGCCGCACAGCGGTCTGGATCTCGCGGGACGTGATGGTCGAGCGCTTGTTGTAGTGCGCCAGGCGGGACGCCTCGGCCGCGATGCGCTCGAAAATGTCGTTCACGAAGCTGTTCATGATGCTCATCGCCTTCGACGAGATGCCCGTGTCAGGGTGCACCTGCTTCAGCACCTTGTAGATGTAGATGGCATAGCTCTCCTTCCTCTTGCGCTTCTTCTTCTTGTCGCCCTTCGAAATGTTCTTCTGAGCCTTGCCAGCCTTCTTGGCGGCCTTCCCGCTAGTCTTGGGCGGCATCTCAAACAAGAACGTGAACGTACGGCAGCAACACCAGTAGCAAGCGCTCCGCTCTAGTCAGCGTCTCCCCACACAGTGGCACCCAGCGCGCCCCGCCGCCGCACCTTTACCAGCTCGCCCCGTTGCGGCCGCCGACCAATGGGCCGCGAGCGCAACCGGCCGCCGCACCCGAGAGCATAAAGGACCCCCACCCCTGGCGGCGCCGCCACTCCGCTGCTCGACTCGCTGCGGCTCGCACCGTCCTTCGTCTCGTCTCGTTTTCACACCACAGCCCATCGCCATGTCCGGACGCGGAAAGGGAGGCAAAGTCAAGGGCAAGTCAAAGTCCCGCTCCAGCAGGGCCGGGCTCCAGTTCCCGGTCGGCAGAATCCACCGCCTCCTGCGCAAGGGAAACTACGCCGAGCGCGTCGGCGCCGGGGCGCCCGTCTACCTCGCCGCCGTCATGGAGTACCTCGCGGCTGAGGTGCTCGAGCTGGCCGGAAACGCGGCCCGCGACAACAAGAAGACGCGCATCATCCCGCGCCACCTGCAGCTTGCCATCCGCAACGACGAGGAGCTCAACAAGCTCCTGTCGGGCGTCACCATCGCACAGGGTGGTGTCCTGCCCAACATCCAGGCCGTCCTGCTGCCAAAGAAGACCGAGAAGAAGGCCTAAACAGAGAGGCCAGGCAATCGGCACGCGGACCCGCCGCCCAGCAGCGCTGCGTGCTCCCCTGCACGCAACGCGCTTTGCCGGCCCGGCTCACAACAATCGGCCCTTTTCAGGGCCACCACACAAACCTACGTCCAAAGCAAAATTGCAGTCGTCCTCGCCGCACTTTACTTTAACGTCACTTCCACAGCCGCCGCCGGCAACAAGACCATACCAACTGCTACGATTGCAGGGGGGAGAAATTCTGCGAGGTACCTCGGTGTCACGCCTGACATCCAAGTGTCACATAGGGGAACTTGGCACAAACGCTCACGCCAGGATGCACATCCTGTACCCTGTTCCCTCGACCCCGCAACAGGCGTAGCGATACTGGAATATGCGCGCCCTGTATGGGGCTGTGCAGCCAGATCGACGATGCATCGCCTACAGAAGGGTCCAAAGCAGAGCGCTCTACGACGGGCCTTACACGTCCCCGCGGCAGACCTGCATAGAACCACTCACAACACGATTCCGCGCCCTGGCACAAGCGTTCTACGCCACCGCGCGGAAGTCAGAAAATGACTGTTACGTCTTGACCCTTGGGCGATATGAACACCACAGGGACAGATGTGCAAGACCCGAGAGTCGCTGCTCCAGCAGTAGCACAGACAGAACACATAATCACTCTCAACAAACAGCAACGTCCGAAAACAAGCACAGTACCGAAGATAAGAACAACACACAGAAAAGAGGAGCAAATGTCCACAGGCGACAATAACCTCCACCAACTCCCCCTCTAACGGTAAGAGGACTAAAAGAGAGAAGAACAAGAAGAGCCGCCGCCATCTTGTCGTCCACAGCCCGTGTGGCCCAACACACACACACACACACCTTGTTTTGTTTCGTTTGCCTCAAGCACCTCCACGCACGCACAGTCGCCTTCCAAACGACAAGACAACGACAGCAATAATGACCACTGCGAGAGGAGCGTGTCGACACACCGCCCTCCACTCCCGCGCGCCCCAAACAAACGAAACAGCTGATCCGGCCGCCTATCGGCACGCCTTGCCTCGGCAACTCCAACGCCGCCGCAAACACACACAGCCAAACCGCGCAAATATTCACCGCCTCTCGCACAACAACAACAACAACAACACACAGCCCGGCATCTCCATCGATCGATAAACAAAGCAAACACAAAACGCCCTCTCTCGCACACACAGCCGCAAGACCCGCTTCCTTTCCTTTCTCCCAGTCACGTCACGTCAGTCAAACGAAAACGAAATGAAGAATGAAAGAAAGAAGGCAGGCAGGCAGGCAACACACGCAGCAACAACACAGACTCTTTCGCACTTTTCAATTTCCGAACAGTGTGGTGGCCCTGAAAAGGGCCGTTTTCGTCTCTCCCACGGCCGCGGGAAGGCCAACGCGGCACAGCACACCGGCTGCGACGCGCCTAACCGCCGAAACCGTACAGGGTGCGCCCCTGCCTCTTCAGGGCGTACACCACGTCCATGGCCGTCACAGTCTTGCGCTTGGCGTGCTCAGTGTACGTCACCGCGTCGCGGATCACGTTCTCCAGGAACACCTTCAGCACTCCGCGGGTCTCCTCGTAGATCAGACCAGAGATGCGCTTCACGCCGCCCCTGCGAGCCAGGCGGCGGATCGCGGGCTTCGTGATGCCCTGGATGTTGTCGCGCAACACCTTGCGGTGCCGCTTGGCGCCACCCTTGCCGAGCCCCTTTCCTCCCTTGCCGCGGCCAGTCATCTCTTCTAAATCCTCAAAAAAGCTCAGGCAAGCAAAACGTCTGCTGCAGCGGCTGGCTCCTCACCCGGCGCTAGCGAGTCGGCTACGGTCTGCGCCCAGCGCACGCGCCAGCCCCCCTATATAGACTCTGGCCCGCCCTCCCCCCACCACGCGCAACCGAGGGCATATAAGCGCACCACGGTGGCTGGCGCGCGCGTTACCGAGTTAGTATTCGCTGCTCGACTCGCTGCGACACATTGCTTCTGTCACCGCGCACGTCACGCTATGGCTGTACAGCAGTTTGCCGCCGCACTTGAAGTTCTCCTCCACGCGTTGGGGTTCACCGGCCGCCGCCCCCGTCCGCCACGGCGCAGGCGAACGCAGCAGCATCGGATGGGCCTCCAGTGCTACAATTGCCAGCAACTGGGGCATGCCGCGCGGGAGTGCACGAACGCCGTCGCGTGCTTGAAGTGCGCGGCGGCTCACGACACTCGCCGCTGTACGAAGCCTCGAGGTTCGGCCAGCAGGTGCGTGAACTGTGGCGGGTCGCACGCCGCAAATTCGCGTAGCTGCGGCTACCTCCGGGAGTTTCGCCGTCTGTCCGCCGCACCACGTCCTGCGGCGGCGTCCACGGCCACGTCGGCCGCCCCGCCCCCCCGCTCCGGCGTGGGGTGCGAGCCGCGCCGTCTTGAAGCCACCACCGACCACGCTATGGCCGGCTTCCAAGCCGCCTTTGCGGCCGAACGGGCCGCGCTGAAAGAAGAGCTCACGGCCGTCCATCGCCAGCTCCAGCAGCTGCGCGATGAGCTGCGAGCCGTCAAGAAGACGTCGGCAGTTTCCGCCGCCGCCCCCCCCGTGCCCCGGCCGGCGGGGGTCGATGCGGCCACGCAGGCACCTGCCGACCCGTCCCCTGCCGCGACGCAAGTGGTTGCGCCTATGGACGCCGAAGATGTGCCGCCGCAGCCGTCCCACTCAGTTCCGACGCCTGCCGGCCACCGTGCTGTGACAATGACCGACTCCTCCCCTGTGGAGCAGCCGCTCCTCAAGAGGTTGCAGCGCCCCAAGAAGACGTCGGCGGTTCCCGCCGACGCCCCGCCCGTGCGTCGGCCGGTGGGGGTTGATGCGGCCTCACAGCCGACCGCCGCTCCGTCCCCTGCCGCGCCGCAAGTGGTTGCGCCTATGGACACCGACGTTGTGCCGCCTCCGTCGTCCAACTCAGTTCCGCCGTCTGCAGGTCAGCGTGCTGTGGCAACAACCGACTCCTCCACGGTAGAGCAGTCCATTCTCCAGAGGTTGCGGCAACCCCGCTTTCCATCTGACCACGAGTTGCAGCCTTTCCTTCAGGGACTAGTGACATCGCTCCAGGACGGGTCTTACCCCTTCTTTGACCACCCGTACCCCTACTCTCTGACACGTGTTCGGCCTCCCCTCCCCCATCACCCTAATCGCTTTACCCGGTATCAGCTCAGGTGGCTCAATTTCTTGACCAAGGAGGAGTTACTCCTCATTGACAAACATCCCATCTTCTCGAACGATGAATGGCAACTATTGGCCGAACTCTTGGAAATCCATGTGACGGGCCGTCTCCCCGCCAGGATTCGCCAGTTCTGCGGATAGCCCTGCAGTGCGAGGTCATCATCATCATCTGTCAGCGTGAGTCATTCTCCCCTCCGGCCAGCCATTTCGGCCGTTCGTTTTCCGCCTCTCTAACTATTCCTCTGCCTATTCTTTCGTCTTTCGCAAAAAAAAAAAAAAAAAAAAAAAAAAAAAAAAAAAAAAAAAAAATAACCAGCACAACTGTCAAGTACCAGCCCCCACTGCCAAGTCATCACTCATCCTCACCACACCATGCAAGAAGGCGAAGCGCAGCATGCGCTAGAACTTCGACCCCGGCAGAGGGTTCAACCCTCAGTCACGTGCGACTGCGACTGCGACTGCGGCTGGCGCGCGCCCGTGTCGTCAAGGCAGCACCCGACGCAGCACCTCGCTCGCCTCCACGCCGCTCCGCTACCGCTATGGCCCGCACAAAGCAAACGGCCCGCAAGTCCACCGGCGGAAAGGCGCCGCGCAAACAGCTCGCCACCAAGGCGGCGAGGAAGAGCGCGCCCGCCACCGGCGGCGTCAAGAAGCCCCACCGCTACAGGCCGGGCACCGTCGCCCTGCGAGAAATCAGGCGCTACCAGAAGAGCACAGAGCTGCTCATCCGCAAGCTGCCATTCCAGCGCCTAGTGCGCGAGATCGCCCAGGACTTCAAGACCGACCTGCGCTTCCAGAGCTCCGCGGTCATGGCCCTGCAGGAGGCCAGCGAGGCCTACCTCGTCGGCCTCTTCGAAGACACCAACCTGTGCGCAATCCACGCCAAGCGCGTCACCATCATGCCCAAGGACATCCAGCTCGCGCGCCGCATCCGCGGCGAGCGCGCCTAAACACCGCGCCAGCCGCTGGGCACCGCCCACGCACGCAAACAAACAAAACGGCCCTTTTAAGGGCCACTAACATCACTCCGTCGCGAGCAAACTTTGTCGGTCGCCTCTCGCCCCACAACCAGAGAACCAAAGACAAAACACCGCTTCCACTTCCCGTCCGTCCGCCACAGCCGCTCTCCTCTGCCAGCTTGCTGGCGCGCGCAACAATCAATCAACATCATCCCTCCCCGGCGCGGCGCTCAAAGCGCACAACACCCATCGGCCGACGCCGTCAACCACACGGGTGGCTGGCCGGCCGCCGCTTCGTTTCGAAACAAACAAACAAACAAAACAAAAACCCGCACCAACGGCCAGCCAGGCACGCAGGCTCGTCCAACGCCACCGACCCTTTCCACATCTCAACGTCCCCCGCCCCCGTTGCAAGAACACACACACAACCAAGACAAGACACATCCGAGGAGAAGGCAGGCAAACAGACAGACAAACCAAAGTATTCAAACAACATGACACAAACCAACCGTCGGCCGGCCGCGACCAAAAACGGCGACAAGCAACCGCTACCGCCGCCCGCACCCGCCACCGACCCCCCGCAATCCAACCACCACGGCACGCAAACAGTATCCACACACGGGCATACAGAAACGCCAGACGGCACAACCACACCGCAACACGACAATCAAAACCTTCCCGACGTGCTTTGATGGCCCTGAGAAGGGCCGTTTTGGGCCGCGCGTCTCTTGCGCGCCACTAGACGACGGGGACGGGGGGTGGGGACGACGGAGTCAACCGCCAACCCTTCCTTTCCTTTCCCATTCCTTTCTTCTTCTCCTCTACTTCTTCTTCTTGGGCGACGCCTTCGCCTTAGACGGCGTCGTCGCCTTCTTCGGGCGCGGCGCCTTCGGCTTCTTCGTCGGAACCTTGGCGGCCTTCTTCGCCTTCGACGGCGACTTGGCCTTGGCCGGCTTGGCAGCAGCCGCCTTCTTCGCACCGGCGGGAGCGGCCGACGCCGCAGACGCCTTCTTGGCGGCGCCCGCCTTCCGACCAGTCGCCGCCTTCACGCCACCAGCCTTCTTTGCGCCGGCCGCACGGGCACCCTTCTTCTCCTTGCTGGCCGGAGCGGCGCGCTTCTTCTTGGCACCGCCAGCACGAGCCTTGCCGCCCTCAGCCGCCCCGCCGCCGGCGCCGGCAAGCTTGAAAGAGCCGGACGCGCCCTTCCCCTTCGTCTGCACCAGCTCGCCCGCCACCACGGCCGACTTGAGGTACTTCTTGATAAACGGCGCCAGCTTCTCCGCGTCCAGCTTGTAGTGCGCGGCAATGTACTTCTTGATCGCCTGCAGCGACGATCCGCCGCGCTCCTTCAGACTCTTGATGGCGGCCGTCACCATCTCAGAGGTGCGCGGGTGCGCAGGCTTGGCGCGCGGCTTCTTCGCAGACGACGCAGACTTTGCCTTCTTCGTAGTGCCGGTGGCGGCGGGTGCCGCAGCAGTCTCGTTCGTAGCCGCCTGATCTGCCATTTCGACGACGCGCGTTAACACACAACACAGCGAGCAGCGAGAGCGAGAAGAGACACGCAGCGAGCGGAGCGCACAGCAGAGGAATAGCCGCCTCGCGCCACAGGCCCAGCCAGTGTCGCGGGCGGGCGCGGACGGCCGAGAGAGCGGCCGCCACTCTGCGCGCCGCCGCGCCGCGCCTCCCGCGCTTGCTACCAACCCCCGTCCCACACACACACAAGATACACACAAAATAAAGAAGCACAGACCCCACACGCCAACCCCAGAAGAAGCAGGCAATGCTTAAAAAGTAAATCCTGCGCCACATAGCTAATAAGTAGCCATAAGAAGGTGGACGGAGCGCTTGCTACCGCCCAACGTCCGACAGCCTGTGCGGAGCAGCCCCACACCTGCGCCACAACCACCCGCGCCTTTCAAACCACCGAGGATGGGGCTACACACAGCCACACCACAGTCGCCAACCAGTCGCCACGGCAGCGCCGCAAACCACGGCCAAACTGCAGCCACCGCGCGCTACAGCCTGGGTCGGCCCGCCGAGAATCGCCGCCCACGCCCAAATGCCGCCCCCACAGCCCCAGCCGGCGACCGGCCACAATGGCCAAACCTTCGGCAAAGGCCCCACACCGTCGCCGCGGCAGCCCGGCCAGCGCGGCCGGCGCCACAGCCACACAAGAGGAGGCGTGCGGCGATGACGGCCGTGCAAACGCACCTCCGCCGCCCCATCGCCCTCCCACCGTTTCCCGATCGGCCCGCAGCCGTCGGGCCACGTCCTCCTCCTCTCGCCCGCCAACATTCACAGCCCTTTCGTTCGTTTCCCAACAATTTCAATTGTGCCCGCCGCAAAAAACGGGCGCCGCCTGCAAAGCAACATGCTCCGCCGGAGCGCCCCTCGCCGCTTACGAGCCAACCCCTCGCCCGAGGCAAACCGAAATCCGCAACTACAGACCAACCCAATCTGCCGTCAGCACACACGACAGCCAACATCACGCGTTACGAGTTAGACATTAGGTTCACACGTCTCGGTTAGGTTCGGTGGACGTGGGTTGGGTTAAGGGCACTTGGGTTAGGTTAAGCATTCAAAACACACGTCAGGCGTCAGAGGTTAGGTTAGGTTACGTTACATTAAGGTTAGGTTAGGTTAGGTTAGGTTAGGGGCACTTGGGTTAGGTTAAGGGTCGGTGTTAGGTTAAGCGTCAAACTTAGGTTAAGCATTCAAACCACACGTCGGGCGTCCGAGGTTAGGTTAGGTTAGGTTAGGTTAGGTTAAGGCCACTTGGGTTAGGTTAAGCCTCAAACTTAGGTTAAGCATTCAAACACACGTCGGGCGTCAGGTGGCCGCAGCAGCCGCACCTACCTACCCACCCACCCACCCACCCACCTCACGGCCGGACAGCTTGGCTTACTTGGCGCTGAGGCTGACCTCACCGCACCTCACCTCACGCTACGCAACGCTACACAGGTTCGGTTCGCTCAGCTTAGGCTTAGAGCTTAAGCGCCGAGGTCGGATTACGTTGGTTCACCTTCGGGCGCCACACTTTGGGTGTAAAGGTCGCGTCGGGTCGTCGGCACGCCGCAAAAACAAAAACAAAAGCGAAGCCACAGACAACGCCGACAAACGGGCAGCACGACCACGACCAGATACCGAGACACACGGACCACCCACCGGCCAAAGGGCACCAAACAACAAACCAGAGCACCACGTGTCGACCAGAGCAACCCGCCGCTCACGCGACGTGGCTGGCACCGAAGGGCCGCCGCAACTGCGCTTTCCGCGCCGGGCCGGATGCACGTGCGGCAACACCACCACCGCACACAGCCGCTGTTCAACATCAACCAACAACACGCCGCGGTCGCAGCCTCAACGCCAGCACACGTTTGCACCACCATTCACACGCACCGCACAAACAGCTGTCGCCGACAACACAAACACACCGCAACGACGCCGCCGCCGCCGCCGCCGCCGCCTCTACTTGTGCCGGCCACCCACCCCACCGACGGCGCACCTGTCGCCAGCCGGCAGTCGGCAGTCGGCAGTCGGCAGTCGGCAGTCGGCACGGGAAACGCACACCGCCACTTCGCTCGCGCGCACGCCACCAACCAGTCGTCGTCTCCAAAAACAACAAACAAACATAGGGCAGGCAACAAATCGCCTCGCACGAACCGTCCACAAAACTATCAAAGCACAGCCTCTGGCTAACGGCCACGACGCAGCGGCACGCTGCTCCTTTCCCCGCCCCACTCCATTCACAAAGTCACGCGACACCTTTCCGCCACTACGCGCAGCCGCACCCGACGCCCGTGGCAACGACACAACTACTGCACTATCCACCGTACACACAGCCAGCCAGCCAGCCAGCCAGCCAGCCAGCCAGCCAGCCAGCCAGCCAGCCAAAAGCACACCAACGACCCAAACACGCACGTGCAACGGCACGCCCCAAACCAGTCAACGTCGACAACCACACGCACGGCTGGAAACAGGCGTCCTTCCACGTTGCCATCAAGCTACACACAAGACACAAGGAACCAACAACAGCACGCCTGCCCGCCCGCCCCACTCTCACGCCGCAAAAAGCACACCGAAACCGCCAAACGCACATTCCCATCGCACTGACACCGACCGGCTCGCTACCACCACACCTCTCGGCAGCCGTTTCGCAGACATGACACGGCGCGACATGACATCACGACCAACTCTCCTTTCCCCGACGCCTTCGGCCGGAGCACAACGCCGCCAATTCGCCACACAGTCGACAAGCGCCCGCCCTCCCTGCACGACGCCGCGCAGCAAACGCGCCCGCAAACACATACCTCTCCTCTCTCTCGGCCGCCCGACGCGCCAACCGCCACACCGCCAGCCACTCGCAATTGTGCACTGCCGCCAGCCACACGTCCAACACGCCGCGCCGCCTCCGGCCACCCGCCAGGGGGCGCTCACGTCCGCGACAACAGCGCGGCCCGCCGGGCCAAACCGAACCGAGCCGCCCGCCGCTGCTCTGCACATCTTCCTGCGCGCATCAACAAAACGAGGCAAGCGAGCACACCCCGTCACAACGCCACATCACGCAAATGCCGTGCCGACCTCTTGTGTCTACCGCCTAAATTGCACTCACCAGCCGCCCCTTCTTCTTCCTATCTATCTATCTGTGCGTCTGTGTCGGTCCGCGCGTGACGCCTCTCAACATCCGCCGTCGCCGTCCCCGTTTCCGCCCCAATGCCATCGTCGCGCCGCCGCCTCCTCCTCCTCCTCCGCCGCCCCTGTCCGGCCCGCACCACACCATACACCGCTGCTTGTCCCGGCCGTTGCCACCAAAGGCGCCTACCGCAAACGCGCCACGCCGCAGCCCCCGTGCGTGCATCTCCGTGCCGACGCTGCCTCTCTGCCCTCCCGCACGCACTCGACCGACCGACATGCACTGCGTCGACGGCCTCGACAACACAGTCTCTGGGCTCCGCACTGCGTGTTCCGGTACGCGCGCTCAAACACCTATGTACTCATTACCAGCGATGGCGAGGCACCACACAATCTCTGACCAGAGAGTTTCTTATCGTCGCTAGTCTGCGCCACACGACACTAGTGGCACGTAGCGGGTCGGCAGGAACAGTTGTCATCTCTATGTGGCGGGTCGGGAGAGGTCGTAGTCAGTCGACGACAGTATTAGCGAGTGGACGATTGTACTGAGCGGGCGGCGGCGTGCTCTTCTCGCGACTCTGGTCTCCGTTCGGGACGATGCATATTGTTATAAAAGGTAAGGTAATGAAGCTGCATTGCGCAAATCTAATAATGTATGTCAATTGTAACTATTTTCTTCACAACAAAATGCCCCAATAATACTTTGTTTCCAAAGTAACTTTTTTTTAAAGGTAAAACCATTCATTTCCATTTAAAGAATATTTCCTCCAACAATCAAAAAATTCAATGTGAGCCGGCATTCATTGCACGAAGCTGTGTACAGGTATCTACAGTTAAGAGCACATATAGATGCAGTTTGTTTCCTCTTTTGCCTTTTTTTTTCATTGACGTAACGATCTTTTGCTCTTTTTTTTTTGTTTTTTATTCTGATTTGTACGTAGGCTGTTTGTTTACATTTTTTTTTATTGGTAATGCCACGTAGCGCTCTGTGTGAAAATCACTGCCTGTGCCGTGTGCAGTCAGTGGCCAGTTTGCATTGTTGTCATATGAACCTGCTATAGCTGGATGTGAACAGCGCGTACCGTTGCGCAGTTAGGGGTGAGCCGCCAGCACTGGTGCATGTGAGGAGAGATATGGCGGACTTTTCAAATTACATATATTATGACTTGTGATGATATTAAGGGTAAATACATTGTTTGTTGTTCTCTATTAAAATCTTTACTTTGCTAACTATCCCTATCAGTAGTTAGTGCCCTCCGTAGTTTGAATCTCTTATTTAGCTGGCAGTAGTGGTGCTCGCTGTATTGCCGTACTTCGAGTAATGACGATTTTTGTGAGGTAAGTGATTTCCGAAAGGTGTACTTTAATGTTACTCAGGGCCATTCTTTTGCAGGGATCTTTGATAGTCAGATTGCGTTGCGCTCAAAATATAGTGCGTCACTTTAAGCGCAGTTTTGTATACATTGTTGTTCAAAGGGGGACGTTTCAGAATACAGGGCCGAAGGTCAGCCAGCGCTGCCCTTACAACGTTTATCGGGTTTTCAATTATGTCTCTTGAGATGTTCATGGTTCATTATTTCCATTCATCATATTATCGCGCGTTTCCCATCAATCTTCGTTCGTTCATTTTCTAGGGACGTTAACAACATTCTGGCACATTTTTATCATCATTCACGCACTCACTTACTTACGACTATTTGTGCGGGGAGGTTACACTTGGGTCCATTTCCATTTACATTCAATGTTGATAGACCTTTTTTTTGTTGTTGTTTTGTTGCTGGCAGGTTACAAACGCCTCATTTTATGTTGGTTGCAGCGTTTTTCTCCTTCTTCTAGTGTTTTCCCCGCTCTCACCACCGCCCCCGCCCCTCCCGCATCCGTCGGTCTCACCACGTTCACTGACGGCCGCGTCTGCGGCTACACCACAACACAACAACGGCCCCCTCCCGGCAACCCATTCGTTTTCTCTTCTTTTGCACAAAAACAACGCCGCACGCGCCAGCCGAGCGCAGCGCAAGCCACCCACACCGCGCCCCTCCCCGTCTTTATAGCCCCCGCTTCTTGTTTTCTTCGTTTGCCCCCTCCCATCTCCCGAATGCCATGCCATGCCATGCCAGCAGCGTTACGCGTGCCCCTCCCCTGTCCACACACTACCGCGAAACGAACAGCCTTCCGGGCCACATGCAGGGCACGCCCACCGCCATTCCCGGACGCAATTCTCGAAACAACACACACACAAAATGAACGCACTATCCCCACTTCGCTTCTCTCTCTCTCTCTCTCTCTCTCTCTCTCTCTCTCTCTCTCTCTCTCTCTCTCTCTCTCGTCCCTTCCCTTTAACGAAAGACAAACAAACCCCAGTTAACACACTTTCTCGACACCTTCATGTAGGGAGGGAGGGAGGGAGGGAGGGTGCGTGCGTGCGTTGTCTCGACCGTGACGGCAACCATCGACGATCCATTTCCCCCACTGGTAAAACATGTTCACTAACACCTACAGACATCATTCCGTACACACACAATGGCTTTGCACACGAACATAGACGGCACGGGCACTGTCGTACATTCTTCCTCAGAACCATCTCAACGAACGTTACATACACATCCGGGAAAGCAAAGCAAAGCAACGCAACGCACACAATTCAGCCGTCAAAGGTAACGTTCACCACGGCAGACACTTGCCGCCGCGCCGTTACACGCATTTCAGTGCGGCTACAATACACCTCCGACACGGGAACGTTCCGTTGCTCTACACCGCGTTTCTCCGTTTTGTTTGGTTTTTTTTTCTTTTTTCTCTCTCTCTCTACTTTTTTTTTTCCCCTCTGTCCTTTCCTCCACCATTCTCTCCTCACGTTCTGCCCAGACATTCGACCGATCACAGAGGTTCACCTTTCGGTAACCGTTCTCAGCGCGACGGTATGACGGGTGTTCAAGACGTACCGTTGCGTGATGCCGGTGTACCGCGCCGATCGACAGTTTCCCAGAGGCGACGGATCGGACCACATCACCGACACACACAAACACGTGTGCGCACATTCGCCAAAGCGACCGTCGTCTTCTAGCGTCGCGCTTACTGTACTGTACTGTACTGCACTGGACTGGACATGCGTGCATGCATCTTCAATGACGACGTCGGTGTGCGTGCGTCGTACGCACAAGCAGACACAGTCAGTCAGACACGACTATCGAAATCAGAGTCGGAGGGAAGGTACATCATCGTGCGTGTCGCCCGTACAATGCAATACACATTGGTGTCTCAATGCGCGTTCATTTAAACGTCACTCACACGCCTCCACGCTGCAGCATTTACAGACACATCTCACCCTAGCCATGTATGGCGTGCAAACCGACCCGAAAAAACGGCCGTCGTTACACACTGACATTCCCAACAATCGCGTTTCGTTTCCATCCGTCACGTAACTAACCGGCACCTCCATCCAAAGGACACATCACCGATCGCACTTCCCCCACCTCGCAGACAGGTAACACCAACGAGTTGTGCGCACGTGCCTCCATTCCACGTCACACCGTGGCCGTACCCCGCAACACGCGACGCGCCCCCATCAATCAAATTCATCGCATCGGCCACCCCACCCCGTCGCGTCGCAACCAAAGCGGTAGCTATTGCCGCCGTCCACCCACTCACACACAAAACAACAACAACAACAACAACAACAATTCCGCCCTTCCCGCAAAGGCCATTTGGTGGCCCTGAAAAGGGCCGTTTTTGCCGCTCTCGCAACGGAGGAGCCTTCTCTCCTTCCATTCCAGAGCCACCTCCTTACTTGGAGCTCGTGTACTTGGTCACCGCCTTCGTGCCCTCGCTCACGGCGTGCTTGGCCAGCTCGCCAGGCAGCAACAGCCGCACAGCGGTCTGGATCTCGCGGGACGTGATGGTCGAGCGCTTGTTGTAGTGCGCCAGGCGGGACGCCTCGGCCGCGATGCGCTCGAAAATGTCGTTCACGAAGCTGTTCATGATGCTCATCGCCTTCGACGAGATGCCCGTGTCAGGGTGCACCTGCTTCAGCACCTTGTAGATGTAGATGGCATAGCTCTCCTTCCTCTTGCGCTTCTTCTTCTTGTCGCCCTTCGAAATGTTCTTCTGAGCCTTGCCAGCCTTCTTGGCGGCCTTCCCGCTAGTCTTGGGCGGCATCTCAAACAAGAACGTGAACGTACGGCAGCAACACCAGTAGCAAGCGCTCCGCTCTAGTCAGCGTCTCCCCACACAGTGGCACCCAGCGCGCCTTTTTTTTTTTTTTTTTTTTTTTTTTTTTTTTTTTTTTTTTTTTTTTTTTGTGTCACTTTGTTGAAGAAAGGCCCATCGGCTTTGCCGATTCGCCGTGTATTTTTGTGTATGTTTGGTTGGTTGTGCTGTGGTGGCACTATTTATTTGACTTTGGGGGACAGGAATGTTATTTTTCCGGACTGCGTCCGCCAATCCGCCTCCTTGGGTGGTGGTCCGTTCTTCCTCTTCAGGAGTTGTGTGGTTCTCGTTGTCTTCTTGTTTCCTCTTGGTGTTTGTCGTTGGGTTGTCGTACTTTGATTGTGGATGTGAGTCCTAGTTGCTTAGTTCTTTATAATGCTAATCCTACCTATCCTTATACGCTATGAATTTCCACACATTTAATTTCTAAACCTACCTAACCTTATGTGCTATGGATTTTTCTAATTACTAGTTACACATTTGTATTGAGAGATGGTTGTTATTTTAAACTAATTACTCATTATATGCTAATTCTAATCTACTAGGGTAGGCTGATGATTTTGAACTATTTGCAGCGTTTGTGTCTGCTCTGTTGTACTAGTCGTCAGTTTGGTCTGATGGTTCGTCGATTATGCTACGTGGCACACGTTGCTTGTGCCAGTGTTTGGGTTTGCTGGTGCCTACGTTAGTCAGATGCCTACAGTTGTCTCTTACAATATCTAGTTTGTTGTGTACCCGTGTTGCTAATTTCTTGACTGTTTCGTCTAACATGTCCATCTCCATGATCTCGTGGAGGTGTCTGGTGCGTGCCCATGGTGGAGCCCCTAGGATCCAGCGCAGCACTTTGTTCTGGACGATTTGTAGTTGGTGTCTGGTGGTTCTGCTTGCAGTGCCCCACGAGGTGCAGCCATACGTCATCGTCGGAAGGATCGCGGTTTTGTATAATGTTCGTTTGGTTTCTTGCTTTAGATTTTTGCTTTTGAAAATGGGGAAGAGGGCCTTTGCTAGGTTTTGGGCTTTTTGTTTCTTTTCCTTAATGTGCCGGTGGTAGAGCAATTTTTTGTCCAATATGACGCCTAAATACTTTACTTCGTCCCTCCACGGAAGTTCTTGCGCATTTAGTCTCAGGTTTTCTTCAAGGATTGGTCTCTTTCTCGTGAAGTAGACTGCGGCTGATTTCCCTGCGTTTAGTTGCATTTTATTTTGGCGACACCATGCTTCCACTAGGGACACTTGCCGCTGGAGCCTTTTGATATTGGTGAGGTGACGTTTGCCGCTTGTGAAAAAGGCTGTATCATCAGCGAACTGGGCGATATTTACTCCTGGCTCTAGTGGGATGTCGTTTGCGTAGATGTTAAACAGGGTCGGCGAGAGAACTGATCCTTGAGGAATTCCTGCAGTCAGCGGTCGTATGGATGAGTGTTTTCCGTCAATTTCGACTACGAAGTGTCTGTCGGTCAGGAAGCTGTCTATAATTTTGACGTAGGTGGCCGGGATGGTTGTTTGTCTGAGGAGTTTCCATATGAGGTTCTGATGCCATACTTTATCGAATGCTTTTTCCCAGTCTAGGAAGATGGCGGCTGTTGAATTTTCGTAGTTCATGTTTTGGGCAATATGTTCAGTTAACCGGAGTACTTGGAGTTCAGCGGAAACTTTCCTTTGGAAGCCAAATTGTTCTGCCCGGATGGTATTGTCTTCAGTGAGGGCTTTTTGGATGCGGTTTAGGATAACCCTTTCTAGAATTTTCCCCATGGTTTGAAGGAGGCTTATGGGTCTGTTATTGGCTGGTAGGCTGGGGTTTTTTCCTGCTTTTGGTATTGTTATTAGTTTTGCTTTCTTCCATGTTGTGGGGAAGTAATTCAGTAGTAGGCATTGGTTTATTATTCTGGTCAGGAGGACAAGGGGTTTTCTAGGGAGGTTTTTGAGATGCATGTGAGTTATTTTGTCGAGACCTGGTGCTGTTTTTCCGCTTCGTTTTTGTATTTCTTTCCGTATTTCGCTGGGTGTGGCTAGTTCTGGTGGTACGGCTGGTACTGTGTTTCTGAGTGCTTCGGTTTCAAGGCGCATTATGTTGTCTTTTTCTTGGTCTTCCCGCGTACGAACGTCATACTGGGGTAGGGAGTTTTGGTCTTCGAAAGTGTCGGCTAGTAGTTCGGCTCTTGCCAGGGCATCGAATACGGTGCCTTGTTGGCCTGATAGGGCCCTCTTCCCTGACGGCTGGCTTTTTAGGTTCTTGACTAATCTCCATTCGTCCTGTGACTGGAGCCTGAATGTTTCCATGAGGTCGTTCCAACTTTCGGCGCGCCATTCTGTGAGACGTTTCTGTAGTTCTCTTGTTAGTTTATTCATTTCTGTGCGGTCCCTAGGGTCGCGTGTTCGTTGCCATCGCTTGCGTGCCATGTTTTTCAGGTGTCGGAGGTCTTGCAGTAGTGGGGGAAGGTTTTCTTGTTGTTTTTCGACTGTTGTTGTTGTTGTGGCGTTTTTGGCGGCTATTTGGATGTCTTTTGTTAGTTTCTGTATTGCTTTATCTACTTTGTTGACTGTGGTGAGGTCGGTGGTTGGTCGAGAGGAGGCTGTTAATATTGTTCTATCACCTGCTTCAGCACCTTGTAGATGTAGATGGCATAGCTCTCCTTCCTCTTGCGCTTCTTCTTCTTGTCGCCCTTCGAAATGTTCTTCTGAGCCTTGCCAGCCTTCTTGGCGGCCTTCCCGCTAGTCTTGGGCGGCATCTCAAACAAGAACGTGAACGTACGGCAGCAACACCAGTAGCAAGCGCTTCGCTCTAGTCAGCGTCTCCCCACACAGTGGCACCCAGCGCGCCCCGCCGCCGCACCTTTACCAGCTCGCCCCGTTGCGGCCGCCGACCAATGGGCCGCGAGCGCAACCGGCCGCCGCACCCGAGAGCATAAAGGACCCCCACCCCTGGCGGCGCCGCCACTCCGCTGCTCGACTCGCTGCGGCTCGCACCGTCCTTCGTCTCGTCTCGTTTTCACACCACAGCCCATCGCCATGTCCGGACGCGGAAAGGGAGGCAAAGTCAAGGGCAAGTCAAAGTCCCGCTCCAGCAGGGCCGGGCTCCAGTTCCCGGTCGGCAGAATCCACCGCCTCCTGCGCAAGGGAAACTACGCCGAGCGCGTCGGCGCCGGGGCGCCCGTCTACCTCGCCGCCGTCATGGAGTACCTCGCGGCTGAGGTGCTCGAGCTGGCCGGAAACGCGGCCCGCGACAACAAGAAGACGCGCATCATCCCGCGCCACCTGCAGCTTGCCATCCGCAACGACGAGGAGCTCAACAAGCTCCTGTCGGGCGTCACCATCGCACAGGGTGGTGTCCTGCCCAACATCCAGGCCGTCCTGCTGCCAAAGAAGACCGAGAAGAAGGCCTAAACAGAGAGGCCAGGCAATCGGCACGCGGACCCGCCGCCCAGCAGCGCTGCGTGCTCCCCTGCACGCAACGCGCTTTGCCGGCCCGGCTCACAACAATCGGCCCTTTTCAGGGCCACCACACAAACCTACGTCCAAAGCAAAATTGCAGTCGTCCTCGCCGCACTTTACTTTAACGTCACTTCCACAGCCGCCGCCGGCAACAAGACCATACCAACTGCTACGATTGCAGGGGGGAGAAATTCTGCGAGGTACCTCGGTGTCACGCCTGACATCCAAGTGTCACATAGGGGAACTTGGCACAAACGCTCACGCCAGGATGCACATCCTGTACCCTGTTCCCTCGACCCCGCAACAGGCGTAGCGATACTGGAATATGCGCGCCCTGTATGGGGCTGTGCAGCCAGATCGACGATGCATCGCCTACAGAAGGGTCCAAAGCAGAGCGCTCTACGACGGGCCTTACACGTCCCCGCGGCAGACCTGCATAGAACCACTCACAACACGATTCCGCGCCCTGGCACAAGCGTTCTACGCCACCGCGCGGAAGTCAGAAAATGACTGTTACGTCTTGACCCTTGGGCGATATGAACACCACAGGGACAGATGTGCAAGACCCGAGAGTCGCTGCTCCAGCAGTAGCACAGACAGAACACATAATCACTCTCAACAAACAGCAACGTCCGAAAACAAGCACAGTACCGAAGATAAGAACAACACACAGAAAAGAGGAGCAAATGTCCACAGGCGACAATAACCTCCACCAACTCCCCCTCTAACGGTAAGAGGACTAAAAGAGAGAAGAACAAGAAGAGCCGCCGCCATCTTGTCGTCCACAGCCCGTGTGGCCCAACACACACACACACACACCTTGTTTTGTTTCGTTTGCCTCAAGCACCTCCACGCACGCACAGTCGCCTTCCAAACGACAAGACAACGACAGCAATAATGACCACTGCGAGAGGAGCGTGTCGACACACCGCCCTCCACTCCCGCGCGCCCCAAACAAACGAAACAGCTGATCCGGCCGCCTATCGGCACGCCTTGCCTCGGCAACTCCAACGCCGCCGCAAACACACACAGCCAAACCGCGCAAATATTCACCGCCTCTCGCACAACAACAACAACAACAACACACAGCCCGGCATCTCCATCGATCGATAAACAAAGCAAACACAAAACGCCCTCTCTCGCACACACAGCCGCAAGACCCGCTTCCTTTCCTTTCTCCCAGTCACGTCACGTCAGTCAAACGAAAACGAAATGAAGAATGAAAGAAAGAAGGCAGGCAGGCAGGCAACACACGCAGCAACAACACAGACTCTTTCGCACTTTTCAATTTCCGAACAGTGTGGTGGCCCTGAAAAGGGCCGTTTTCGTCTCTCCCACGGCCGCGGGAAGGCCAACGCGGCACAGCACACCGGCTGCGACGCGCCTAACCGCCGAAACCGTACAGGGTGCGCCCCTGCCTCTTCAGGGCGTACACCACGTCCATGGCCGTCACAGTCTTGCGCTTGGCGTGCTCAGTGTACGTCACCGCGTCGCGGATCACGTTCTCCAGGAACACCTTCAGCACTCCGCGGGTCTCCTCGTAGATCAGACCAGAGATGCGCTTCACGCCGCCCCTGCGAGCCAGGCGGCGGATCGCGGGCTTCGTGATGCCCTGGATGTTGTCGCGCAACACCTTGCGGTGCCGCTTGGCGCCACCCTTGCCGAGCCCCTTTCCTCCCTTGCCGCGGCCAGTCATCTCTTCTAAATCCTCAAAAAAGCTCAGGCAAGCAAAACGTCTGCTGCAGCGGCTGGCTCCTCACCCGGCGCTAGCGAGTCGGCTACGGTCTGCGCCCAGCGCACGCGCCAGCCCCCCTATATAGACTCTGGCCCGCCCTCCCCCCACCACGCGCAACCGAGGGCATATAAGCGCACCACGGTGGCTGGCGCGCGCGTTACCGAGTTAGTATTCGCTGCTCGACTCGCTGCGACACATTGCTTCTGTCACCGCGCACGTCACGCTATGGCTGTACAGCAGTTTGCCGCCGCACTTGAAGTTCTCCTCCACGCGTTGGGGTTCACCGGCCGCCGCCCCCGTCCGCCACGGCGCAGGCGAACGCAGCAGCATCGGATGGGCCTCCAGTGCTACAATTGCCAGCAACTGGGGCATGCCGCGCGGGAGTGCACGAACGCCGTCGCGTGCTTGAAGTGCGCGGCGGCTCACGACACTCGCCGCTGTACGAAGCCTCGAGGTTCGGCCAGCAGGTGCGTGAACTGTGGCGGGTCGCACGCCGCAAATTCGCGTAGCTGCGGCTACCTCCGGGAGTTTCGCCGTCTGTCCGCCGCACCACGTCCTGCGGCGGCGTCCACGGCCACGTCGGCCGCCCCGCCCCCCCGCTCCGGCGTGGGGTGCGAGCCGCGCCGTCTTGAAGCCACCACCGACCACGCTATGGCCGGCTTCCAAGCCGCCTTTGCGGCCGAACGGGCCGCGCTGAAAGAAGAGCTCACGGCCGTCCATCGCCAGCTCCAGCAGCTGCGCGATGAGCTGCGAGCCGTCAAGAAGACGTCGGCAGTTTCCGCCGCCGCCCCCCCCGTGCCCCGGCCGGCGGGGGTCGATGCGGCCACGCAGGCACCTGCCGACCCGTCCCCTGCCGCGACGCAAGTGGTTGCGCCTATGGACGCCGAAGATGTGCCGCCGCAGCCGTCCCACTCAGTTCCGACGCCTGCCGGCCACCGTGCTGTGACAATGACCGACTCCTCCCCTGTGGAGCAGCCGCTCCTCAAGAGGTTGCAGCGCCCCAAGAAGACGTCGGCGGTTCCCGCCGACGCCCCGCCCGTGCGTCGGCCGGTGGGGGTTGATGCGGCCTCACAGCCGACCGCCGCTCCGTCCCCTGCCGCGCCGCAAGTGGTTGCGCCTATGGACACCGACGTTGTGCCGCCTCCGTCGTCCAACTCAGTTCCGCCGTCTGCAGGTCAGCGTGCTGTGGCAACAACCGACTCCTCCACGGTAGAGCAGTCCATTCTCCAGAGGTTGCGGCAACCCCGCTTTCCATCTGACCACGAGTTGCAGCCTTTCCTTCAGGGACTAGTGACATCGCTCCAGGACGGGTCTTACCCCTTCTTTGACCACCCGTACCCCTACTCTCTGACACGTGTTCGGCCTCCCCTCCCCCATCACCCTAATCGCTTTACCCGGTATCAGCTCAGGTGGCTCAATTTCTTGACCAAGGAGGAGTTACTCCTCATTGACAAACATCCCATCTTCTCGAACGATGAATGGCAACTATTGGCCGAACTCTTGGAAATCCATGTGACGGGCCGTCTCCCCGCCAGGATTCGCCAGTTCTGCGGATAGCCCTGCAGTGCGAGGTCATCATCATCATCTGTCAGCGTGAGTCATTCTCCCCTCCGGCCAGCCATTTCGGCCGTTCGTTTTCCGCCTCTCTAACTATTCCTCTGCCTATTCTTTCGTCTTTCGCAAAAAAAAAAAAAAAAAAAAAAAAAAAAAAAAAAAAAAAAAAAAAAAAAAAAAATAACCAGCACAACTGTCAAGTACCAGCCCCCACTGCCAAGTCATCACTCATCCTCACCACACCATGCAAGAAGGCGAAGCGCAGCATGCGCTAGAACTTCGACCCCGGCAGAGGGTTCAACCCTCAGTCACGTGCGACTGCGACTGCGACTGCGGCTGGCGCGCGCCCGTGTCGTCAAGGCAGCACCCGACGCAGCACCTCGCTCGCCTCCACGCCGCTCCGCTACCGCTATGGCCCGCACAAAGCAAACGGCCCGCAAGTCCACCGGCGGAAAGGCGCCGCGCAAACAGCTCGCCACCAAGGCGGCGAGGAAGAGCGCGCCCGCCACCGGCGGCGTCAAGAAGCCCCACCGCTACAGGCCGGGCACCGTCGCCCTGCGAGAAATCAGGCGCTACCAGAAGAGCACAGAGCTGCTCATCCGCAAGCTGCCATTCCAGCGCCTAGTGCGCGAGATCGCCCAGGACTTCAAGACCGACCTGCGCTTCCAGAGCTCCGCGGTCATGGCCCTGCAGGAGGCCAGCGAGGCCTACCTCGTCGGCCTCTTCGAAGACACCAACCTGTGCGCAATCCACGCCAAGCGCGTCACCATCATGCCCAAGGACATCCAGCTCGCGCGCCGCATCCGCGGCGAGCGCGCCTAAACACCGCGCCAGCCGCTGGGCACCGCCCACGCACGCAAACAAACAAAACGGCCCTTTTAAGGGCCACTAACATCACTCCGTCGCGAGCAAACTTTGTCGGTCGCCTCTCGCCCCACAACCAGAGAACCAAAGACAAAACACCGCTTCCACTTCCCGTCCGTCCGCCACAGCCGCTCTCCTCTGCCAGCTTGCTGGCGCGCGCAACAATCAATCAACATCATCCCTCCCCGGCGCGGCGCTCAAAGCGCACAACACCCATCGGCCGACGCCGTCAACCACACGGGTGGCTGGCCGGCCGCCGCTTCGTTTCGAAACAAACAAACAAACAAAACAAAAACCCGCACCAACGGCCAGCCAGGCACGCAGGCTCGTCCAACGCCACCGACCCTTTCCACATCTCAACGTCCCCCGCCCCCGTTGCAAGAACACACACACAACCAAGACAAGACACATCCGAGGAGAAGGCAGGCAAACAGACAGACAAACCAAAGTATTCAAACAACATGACACAAACCAACCGTCGGCCGGCCGCGACCAAAAACGGCGACAAGCAACCGCTACCGCCGCCCGCACCCGCCACCGACCCCCCGCAATCCAACCACCACGGCACGCAAACAGTATCCACACACGGGCATACAGAAACGCCAGACGGCACAACCACACCGCAACACGACAATCAAAACCTTCCCGACGTGCTTTGATGGCCCTGAGAAGGGCCGTTTTGGGCCGCGCGTCTCTTGCGCGCCACTAGACGACGGGGACGGGGGGTGGGGACGACGGAGTCAACCGCCAACCCTTCCTTTCCTTTCCCATTCCTTTCTTCTTCTCCTCTACTTCTTCTTCTTGGGCGACGCCTTCGCCTTAGACGGCGTCGTCGCCTTCTTCGGGCGCGGCGCCTTCGGCTTCTTCGTCGGAACCTTGGCGGCCTTCTTCGCCTTCGACGGCGACTTGGCCTTGGCCGGCTTGGCAGCAGCCGCCTTCTTCGCACCGGCGGGAGCGGCCGACGCCGCAGACGCCTTCTTGGCGGCGCCCGCCTTCCGACCAGTCGCCGCCTTCACGCCACCAGCCTTCTTTGCGCCGGCCGCACGGGCACCCTTCTTCTCCTTGCTGGCCGGAGCGGCGCGCTTCTTCTTGGCACCGCCAGCACGAGCCTTGCCGCCCTCAGCCGCCCCGCCGCCGGCGCCGGCAAGCTTGAAAGAGCCGGACGCGCCCTTCCCCTTCGTCTGCACCAGCTCGCCCGCCACCACGGCCGACTTGAGGTACTTCTTGATAAACGGCGCCAGCTTCTCCGCGTCCAGCTTGTAGTGCGCGGCAATGTACTTCTTGATCGCCTGCAGCGACGATCCGCCGCGCTCCTTCAGACTCTTGATGGCGGCCGTCACCATCTCAGAGGTGCGCGGGTGCGCAGGCTTGGCGCGCGGCTTCTTCGCAGACGACGCAGACTTTGCCTTCTTCGTAGTGCCGGTGGCGGCGGGTGCCGCAGCAGTCTCGTTCGTAGCCGCCTGATCTGCCATTTCGACGACGCGCGTTAACACACAACACAGCGAGCAGCGAGAGCGAGAAGAGACACGCAGCGAGCGGAGCGCACAGCAGAGGAATAGCCGCCTCGCGCCACAGGCCCAGCCAGTGTCGCGGGCGGGCGCGGACGGCCGAGAGAGCGGCCGCCACTCTGCGCGCCGCCGCGCCGCGCCTCCCGCGCTTGCTACCGCCCAACGTCCGACAGCCTGTGCGGAGCAGCCCCACACCTGCGCCACAACCACCCGCGCCTTTCAAACCACCGAGGATGGGGCTACACACAGCCACACCACAGTCGCCAACCAGTCGCCACGGCAGCGCCGCAAACCACGGCCAAACTGCAGCCACCGCGCGCTACAGCCTGGGTCGGCCCGCCGAGAATCGCCGCCCACGCCCAAATGCCGCCCCCACAGCCCCAGCCGGCGACCGGCCACAATGGCCAAACCTTCGGCAAAGGCCCCACACCGTCGCCGCGGCAGCCCGGCCAGCGCGGCCGGCGCCACAGCCACACAAGAGGAGGCGTGCGGCGATGACGGCCGTGCAAACGCACCTCCGCCGCCCCATCGCCCTCCCACCGTTTCCCGATCGGCCCGCAGCCGTCGGGCCACGTCCTCCTCCTCTCGCCCAACATTCACAGCCCTTTCGTTCGTTTCCCAACAATTTCAATTGTGCCCGCCGCAAAAAACGGGCGCCGCCTGCAAAGCAACATGCTCCGCCGGAGCGCCCCTCGCCGCTTACGAGCCAACCCCTCGCCCGAGGCAAACCGAAATCCGCAACTACAGACCAACCCAATCTGCCGTCAGCACACACGACAGCCAACATCACGCGTTACGAGTTAGACATTAGGTTCACACGTCTCGGTTAGGTTCGGTGGACGTGGGTTGGGTTAAGGGCACTTGGGTTAGGTTAAGCATTCAAAACACACGTCAGGCGTCAGAGGTTAGGTTAGGTTACGTTACATTAAGGTTAGGTTAGGTTAGGTTAGGTTAGGGGCACTTGGGTTAGGTTAAGGGTCGGTGTTAGGTTAAGCGTCAAACTTAGGTTAAGCATTCAAACCACACGTCGGGCGTCCGAGGTTAGGTTAGGTTAGGTTAGGTTAGGTTAAGGCCACTTGGGTTAGGTTAAGCCTCAAACTTAGGTTAAGCATTCAAACACACGTCGGGCGTCAGGTGGCCGCAGCAGCCGCACCTACCTACCCACCCACCCACCCACCCACCTCACGGCCGGACAGCTTGGCTTACTTGGCGCTGAGGCTGACCTCACCGCACCTCACCTCACGCTACGCAACGCTACACAGGTTCGGTTCGCTCAGCTTAGGCTTAGAGCTTAAGCGCCGAGGTCGGATTACGTTGGTTCACCTTCGGGCGCCACACTTTGGGTGTAAAGGTCGCGTCGTCGGGTCGTCGGCACGCCGCAAAAACAAAAACAAAAGCGAAGCCACAGACAACGCCGACAAACGGGCAGCACGACCACGACCAGATACCGAGACACACGGACCACCCACCGGCCAAAGGGCACCAAACAACAAACCAGAGCACCACGTGTCGACCAGAGCAACCCGCCGCTCACGCGACGTGGCTGGCACCGAAGGGCCGCCGCAACTGCGCTTTCCGCGCCGGGCCGGATGCACGTGCGGCAACACCACCACCGCACACAGCCGCTGTTCAACATCAACCAACAACACGCCGCGGTCGCAGCCTCAACGCCAGCACACGTTTGCACCACCATTCACACGCACCGCACAAACAGCTGTCGCCGACAACACAAACACACCGCAACGACGCCGCCGCCGCCGCCGCCGCCGCCTCTACTTGTGCCGGCCACCCACCCCACCGACGGCGCACCTGTCGCCAGCCGGCAGTCGGCAGTCGGCAGTCGGCAGTCGGCAGTCGGCACGGGAAACGCACACCGCCACTTCGCTCGCGCGCACGCCACCAACCAGTCGTCGTCTCCAAAAACAACAAACAAACATAGGGCAGGCAACAAATCGCCTCGCACGAACCGTCCACAAAACTATCAAAGCACAGCCTCTGGCTAACGGCCACGACGCAGCGGCACGCTGCTCCTTTCCCCGCCCCACTCCATTCACAAAGTCACGCGACACCTTTCCGCCACTACGCGCAGCCGCACCCGACGCCCGTGGCAACGACACAACTACTGCACTATCCACCGTACACACAGCCAGCCAGCCAGCCAGCCAGCCAGCCAGCCAGCCAGCCAGCCAGCCAGCCAAAAGCACACCAACGACCCAAACACGCACGTGCAACGGCACGCCCCAAACCAGTCAACGTCGACAACCACACGCACGGCTGGAAACAGGCGTCCTTCCACGTTGCCATCAAGCTACACACAAGACACAAGGAACCAACAACAGCACGCCTGCCCGCCCGCCCCACTCTCACGCCGCAAAAAGCACACCGAAACCGCCAAACGCACATTCCCATCGCACTGACACCGACCGGCTCGCTACCACCACACCTCTCGGCAGCCGTTTCGCAGACATGACACGGCGCGACATGACATCACGACCAACTCTCCTTTCCCCGACGCCTTCGGCCGGAGCACAACGCCGCCAATTCGCCACACAGTCGACAAGCGCCCGCCCTCCCTGCACGACGCCGCGCAGCAAACGCGCCCGCAAACACATACCTCTCCTCTCTCTCGGCCGCCCGACGCGCCAACCGCCACACCGCCAGCCACTCGCAATTGTGCACTGCCGCCAGCCACACGTCCAACACGCCGCGCCGCCTCCGGCCACCCGCCAGGGGGCGCTCACGTCCGCGACAACAGCGCGGCCCGCCGGGCCAAACCGAACCGAGCCGCCCGCCGCTGCTCTGCACATCTTCCTGCGCGCATCAACAAAACGAGGCAAGCGAGCACACCCCGTCACAACGCCACATCACGCAAATGCCGTGCCGACCTCTTGTGTCTACCGCCTAAATTGCACTCACCAGCCGCCCCTTCTTCTTCCTATCTATCTATCTGTGCGTCTGTGTCGGTCCGCGCGTGACGCCTCTCAACATCCGCCGTCGCCGTCCCCGTTTCCGCCCCAATGCCATCGTCGCGCCGCCGCCTCCTCCTCCTCCTCCGCCGCCCCTGTCCGGCCCGCACCACACCATACACCGCTGCTTGTCCCGGCCGTTGCCACCAAAGGCGCCTACCGCAAACGCGCCACGCCGCAGCCCCCGTGCGTGCATCTCCGTGCCGACGCTGCCTCTCTGCCCTCCCGCACGCACTCGACCGACCGACATGCACTGCGTCGACGGCCTCGACAACACAGTCTCTGGGCTCCGCACTGCGTGTTCCGGTACGCGCGCTCAAACACCTATGTACTCATTACCAGCGATGGCGAGGCACCACACAATCTCTGACCAGAGAGTTTCTTATCGTCGCTAGTCTGCGCCACACGACACTAGTGGCACGTAGCGGGTCGGCAGGAACAGTTGTCATCTCTATGTGGCGGGTCGGGAGAGGTCGTAGTCAGTCGACGACAGTATTAGCGAGTGGACGATTGTACTGAGCGGGCGGCGGCGTGCTCTTCTCGCGACTCTGGTCTCCGTTCGGGACGATGCATATTGTTATAAAAGGTAAGGTAATGAAGCTGCATTGCGCAAATCTAATAATGTATGTCAATTGTAACTATTTTCTTCACAACAAAATGCCCCAATAATACTTTGTTTCCAAAGTAACTTTTTTTTAAAGGTAAAACCATTCATTTCCATTTAAAGAATATTTCCTCCAACAATCAAAAAATTCAATGTGAGCCGGCATTCATTGCACGAAGCTGTGTACAGGTATCTACAGTTAAGAGCACATATAGATGCAGTTTGTTTCCTCTTTTGCCTTTTTTTTTCATTGACGTAACGATCTTTTGCTCTTTTTTTTTTTGTTTTTTATTCTGATTTGTACGTAGGCTGTTTGTTTACATTTTTTTTTATTGGTAATGCCACGTAGCGCTCTGTGTGAAAATCACTGCCTGTGCCGTGTGCAGTCAGTGGCCAGTTTGCATTGTTGTCATATGAACCTGCTATAGCTGGATGTGAACAGCGCGTACCGTTGCGCAGTTAGGGGTGAGCCGCCAGCACTGGTGCATGTGAGGAGAGATATGGCGGACTTTTCAAATTACATATATTATGACTTGTGATGATATTAAGGGTAAATACATTGTTTGTTGTTCTCTATTAAAATCTTTACTTTGCTAACTATCCCTATCAGTAGTTAGTGCCCTCCGTAGTTTGAATCTCTTATTTAGCTGGCAGTAGTGGTGCTCGCTGTATTGCCGTACTTCGAGTAATGACGATTTTTGTGAGGTAAGTGATTTCCGAAAGGTGTACTTTAATGTTACTCAGGGCCATTCTTTTGCAGGGATCTTTGATAGTCAGATTGCGTTGCGCTCAAAATATAGTGCGTCACTTTAAGCGCAGTTTTGTATACATTGTTGTTCAAAGGGGGACGTTTCAGAATACAGGGCCGAAGGTCAGCCAGCGCTGCCCTTACAACGTTTATCGGGTTTTCAAT
Source organism: Schistocerca cancellata (assembly GCF_023864275.1). Lineage (NCBI taxonomy): Eukaryota > Metazoa > Arthropoda > Insecta > Orthoptera > Acrididae > Schistocerca > Schistocerca cancellata. Next base: position 456,523,423 of record NC_064634.1, on the reverse strand, counting down.
TATGTCTCTTGAGATGTTCATGGTTCATTATTTCCATTCATCATATTATCGCGCGTTTCCCATCAATCTTCGTTCGTTCATTTTCTAGGGACGTTAACAACATTCTGGCACATTTTTATCATCATTCACGCACTCACTTACTTACGACTATTTGTGCGGGGAGGTTACACTTGGGTCCATTTCCATTTACATTCAATGTTGATAGACCTTTTTTTTGTTGTTGTTTTGTTGCTGGCAGGTTACAAACGCCTCATTTTATGTTGGTTGCAGCGTTTTTCTCCTTCTTCTAGTGTTTTCCCCGCTCTCACCACCGCCCCCGCCCCTCCCGCATCCGTCGGTCTCACCACGTTCACTGACGGCCGCGTCTGCGGCTACACCACAACACAACAACGGCCCCCTCCCGGCAACCCATTCGTTTTCTCTTCTTTTGCACAAAAACAACGCCGCACGCGCCAGCCGAGCGCAGCGCAAGCCACCCACACCGCGCCCCTCCCCGTCTTTATAGCCCCCGCTTCTTGTTTTCTTCGTTTGCCCCCTCCCATCTCCCGAATGCCATGCCATGCCATGCCAGCAGCGTTACGCGTGCCCCTCCCCTGTCCACACACTACCGCGAAACGAACAGCCTTCCGGGCCACATGCAGGGCACGCCCACCGCCATTCCCGGACGCAATTCTCGAAACAACACACACACAAAATGAACGCACTATCCCCACTTCGCTTCTCTCTCTCTCTCTCTCTCTCTCTCTCTCTCTCTCTCTCTCTCTCTCTCTCTCTCTCGTCCCTTCCCTTTAACGAAAGACAAACAAACCCCAGTTAACACACTTTCTCGACACCTTCATGTAGGGAGGGAGGGAGGGAGGGAGGGTGCGTGCGTGCGTTGTCTCGACCGTGACGGCAACCATCGACGATCCATTTCCCCCACTGGTAAAACATGTTCACTAACACCTACAGACATCATTCCGTACACACACAATGGCTTTGCACACGAACATAGACGGCACGGGCACTGTCGTACATTCTTCCTCAGAACCATCTCAACGAACGTTACATACACATCCGGGAAAGCAAAGCAAAGCAACGCAACGCACACAATTCAGCCGTCAAAGGTAACGTTCACCACGGCAGACACTTGCCGCCGCGCCGTTACACGCATTTCAGTGCGGCTACAATACACCTCCGACACGGGAACGTTCCGTTGCTCTACACCGCGTTTCTCCGTTTTGTTTGGTTTTTTTTTCTTTTTTCTCTCTCTCTCTACTTTTTTTTTTCCCCTCTGTCCTTTCCTCCACCATTCTCTCCTCACGTTCTGCCCAGACATTCGACCGATCACAGAGGTTCACCTTTCGGTAACCGTTCTCAGCGCGACGGTATGACGGGTGTTCAAGACGTACCGTTGCGTGATGCCGGTGTACCGCGCCGATCGACAGTTTCCCAGAGGCGACGGATCGGACCACATCACCGACACACACAAACACGTGTGCGCACATTCGCCAAAGCGACCGTCGTCTTCTAGCGTCGCGCTTACTGTACTGTACTGTACTGCACTGGACTGGACACGCGTGCATGCATCTTCAATGACGACGTCGGTGTGCGTGCGTCGTACGCACAAGCAGACACAGTCAGTCAGACACGACTATCGAAATCAGAGTCGGAGGGAAGGTACATCATCGTGCGTGTCGCCCGTACAATGCAATACACATTGGTGTCTCAATGCGCGTTCATTTAAACGTCACTCACACGCCTCCACGCTGCAGCATTTACAGACACATCTCACCCTAGCCATGTATGGCGTGCAAACCGACCCGAAAAAACGGCCGTCGTTACACACTGACATTCCCAACAATCGCGTTTCGTTTCCATCCGTCACGTAACTAACCGGCACCTCCATCCAAAGGACACATCACCGATCGCACTTCCCCCACCTCGCAGACAGGTAACACCAACGAGTTGTGCGCACGTGCCTCCATTCCACGTCACACCGTGGCCGTACCCCGCAACACGCGACGCGCCCCCATCAATCAAATTCATCGCATCGGCCACCCCACCCCGTCGCGTCGCAACCAAAGCGGTAGCTATTGCCGCCGTCCACCCACTCACACACAAAACAACAACAACAACAACAACAACAATTCCGCCCTTCCCGCAAAGGCCATTTGGTGGCCCTGAAAAGGGCCGTTTTTGCCGCTCTCGCAACGGAGGAGCCTTCTCTCCTTCCATTCCAGAGCCACCTCCTTACTTGGAGCTCGTGTACTTGGTCACCGCCTTCGTGCCCTCGCTCACGGCGTGCTTGGCCAGCTCGCCAGGCAGCAACAGCCGCACAGCGGTCTGGATCTCGCGGGACGTGATGGTCGAGCGCTTGTTGTAGTGCGCCAGGCGGGACGCCTCGGCCGCGATGCGCTCGAAAATGTCGTTCACGAAGCTGTTCATGATGCTCATCGCCTTCGACGAGATGCCCGTGTCAGGGTGCACCTGCTTCAGCACCTTGTAGATGTAGATGGCATAGCTCTCCTTCCTCTTGCGCTTCTTCTTCTTGTCGCCCTTCGAAATGTTCTTCTGAGCCTTGCCAGCCTTCTTGGCGGCCTTCCCGCTAGTCTTGGGCGGCATCTCAAACAAGAACGTGAACGTACGGCAGCAACACCAGTAGCAAGCGCTCCGCTCTAGTCAGCGTCTCCCCACACAGTGGCACCCAGCGCGCCCCGCCGCCGCACCTTTACCAGCTCGCCCCGTTGCGGCCGCCGACCAATGGGCCGCGAGCGCAACCGGCCGCCGCACCCGAGAGCATAAAGGACCCCCACCCCTGGCGGCGCCGCCACTCCGCTGCTCGACTCGCTGCGGCTCGCACCGTCCTTCGTCTCGTCTCGTTTTCACACCACAGCCCATCGCCATGTCCGGACGCGGAAAGGGAGGCAAAGTCAAGGGCAAGTCAAAGTCCCGCTCCAGCAGGGCCGGGCTCCAGTTCCCGGTCGGCAGAATCCACCGCCTCCTGCGCAAGGGAAACTACGCCGAGCGCGTCGGCGCCGGGGCGCCCGTCTACCTCGCCGCCGTCATGGAGTACCTCGCGGCTGAGGTGCTCGAGCTGGCCGGAAACGCGGCCCGCGACAACAAGAAGACGCGCATCATCCCGCGCCACCTGCAGCTTGCCATCCGCAACGACGAGGAGCTCAACAAGCTCCTGTCGGGCGTCACCATCGCACAGGGTGGTGTCCTGCCCAACATCCAGGCCGTCCTGCTGCCAAAGAAGACCGAGAAGAAGGCCTAAACAGAGAGGCCAGGCAATCGGCACGCGGACCCGCCGCCCAGCAGCGCTGCGTGCTCCCCTGCACGCAACGCGCTTTGCCGGCCCGGCTCACAACAATCGGCCCTTTTCAGGGCCACCACACAAACCTACGTCCAAAGCAAAATTGCAGTCGTCCTCGCCGCACTTTACTTTAACGTCACTTCCACAGCCGCCGCCGGCAACAAGACCATACCAACTGCTACGATTGCAGGGGGGAGAAATTCTGCGAGGTACCTCGGTGTCACGCCTGACATCCAAGTGTCACATAGGGGAACTTGGCACAAACGCTCACGCCAGGATGCACATCCTGTACCCTGTTCCCTCGACCCCGCAACAGGCGTAGCGATACTGGAATATGCGCGCCCTGTATGGGGCTGTGCAGCCAGATCGACGATGCATCGCCTACAGAAGGGTCCAAAGCAGAGCGCTCTACGACGGGCCTTACACGTCCCCGCGGCAGACCTGCATAGAACCACTCACAACACGATTCCGCGCCCTGGCACAAGCGTTCTACGCCACCGCGCGGAAGTCAGAAAATGACTGTTACGTCTTGACCCTTGGGCGATATGAACACCACAGGGACAGATGTGCAAGACCCGAGAGTCGCTGCTCCAGCAGTAGCACAGACAGAACACATAATCACTCTCAACAAACAGCAACGTCCGAAAACAAGCACAGTACCGAAGATAAGAACAACACACAGAAAAGAGGAGCAAATGTCCACAGGCGACAATAACCTCCACCAACTCCCCCTCTAACGGTAAGAGGACTAAAAGAGAGAAGAACAAGAAGAGCCGCCGCCATCTTGTCGTCCACAGCCCGTGTGGCCCAACACACACACACACACACCTTGTTTTGTTTCGTTTGCCTCAAGCACCTCCACGCACGCACAGTCGCCTTCCAAACGACAAGACAACGACAGCAATAATGACCACTGCGAGAGGAGCGTGTCGACACACCGCCCTCCACTCCCGCGCGCCCCAAACAAACGAAACAGCTGATCCGGCCGCCTATCGGCACGCCTTGCCTCGGCAACTCCAACGCCGCCGCAAACACACACAGCCAAACCGCGCAAATATTCACCGCCTCTCGCACAACAACAACAACAACAACACACAGCCCGGCATCTCCATCGATCGATAAACAAAGCAAACACAAAACGCCCTCTCTCGCACACACAGCCGCAAGACCCGCTTCCTTTCCTTTCTCCCAGTCACGTCACGTCAGTCAAACGAAAACGAAATGAAGAATGAAAGAAAGAAGGCAGGCAGGCAGGCAACACACGCAGCAACAACACAGACTCTTTCGCACTTTTCAATTTCCGAACAGTGTGGTGGCCCTGAAAAGGGCCGTTTTCGTCTCTCCCACGGCCGCGGGAAGGCCAACGCGGCACAGCACACCGGCTGCGACGCGCCTAACCGCCGAAACCGTACAGGGTGCGCCCCTGCCTCTTCAGGGCGTACACCACGTCCATGGCCGTCACAGTCTTGCGCTTGGCGTGCTCAGTGTACGTCACCGCGTCGCGGATCACGTTCTCCAGGAACACCTTCAGCACTCCGCGGGTCTCCTCGTAGATCAGACCAGAGATGCGCTTCACGCCGCCCCTGCGAGCCAGGCGGCGGATCGCGGGCTTCGTGATGCCCTGGATGTTGTCGCGCAACACCTTGCGGTGCCGCTTGGCGCCACCCTTGCCGAGCCCCTTTCCTCCCTTGCCGCGGCCAGTCATCTCTTCTAAATCCTCAAAAAAGCTCAGGCAAGCAAAACGTCTGCTGCAGCGGCTGGCTCCTCACCCGGCGCTAGCGAGTCGGCTACGGTCTGCGCCCAGCGCCAGCGTGGCTTCTTCGCGAAGATTCTGCAGTCTTCGACTAATGCGGAGTTCACAACAAATTCATGTTTTGCCTCCTATTTCATTCTGGTGGTGTGTCTTCTAGAGGTGATTGGCTTCTCGGTATTGTCCACTCTGTTTACTTCTTCAGGTACAGCCTATGCTGTAAGGAGCTGGGGCCAGCGTGTGTTGGCATTGCGCCGAAGCTTCTGCCCCAGTGTGCGAATGTTCCGATTTTCTGACTGCCGCGCCTTTTCGTAGAAACGACGGGCAACCGTCCGGATGTGCGCCTTAACCTTGCGGACCTCAGCGAGGTCGTGCAGCGGTCCGGATGGGAAGTCCCTCTGCAAGTGCAGCGCGAGGCGCAAAGCCCTGTTCTGCAAGGATTGTAGCTTCTTCAGGTGGTCTTCAGCCGCGTCCCCCCTTCTTGTTCTCAGCGCGACGGTATGACGGGTGTTCAAGACGTACCGTTGCGTGATGCCGGTGTACCGCGCCGATCGACAGTTTCCCAGAGGCGACGGATCGGACCACATCACCGACACACACAAACACGTGTGCGCACATTCGCCAAAGCGACCGTCGTCTTCTAGCGTCGCGCTTACTGTACTGTACTGTACTGCACTGGACTGGACACGCGTGCATGCATCTTCAATGACGACGTCGGTGTGCGTGCGTCGTACGCACAAGCAGACACAGTCAGTCAGACACGACTATCGAAATCAGAGTCGGAGGGAAGGTACATCATCGTGCGTGTCGCCCGTACAATGCAATACACATTGGTGTCTCAATGCGCGTTCATTTAAACGTCACTCACACGCCTCCACGCTGCAGCATTTACAGACACATCTCACCCTAGCCATGTATGGCGTGCAAACCGACCCGAAAAAACGGCCGTCGTTACACACTGACATTCCCAACAATCGCGTTTCGTTTCCATCCGTCACGTAACTAACCGGCACCTCCATCGAAAGGACACATCACCGATCGCACTTCCCCCACCTCGCAGACAGGTAACACCAACGAGTTGTGCGCACGTGCCTCCATTCCACGTCACACCGTGGCCGTACCCCGCAACACGCGACGCGCCCCCATCAATCAAATTCATCGCATCGGCCACCCCACCCCGTCGCGTCGCAACCAAAGCGGTAGCTATTGCCGCCGTCCACCCACTCACACACAAAACAACAACAACAACAACAACAACAATTCCGCCCTTCCCGCAAAGGCCATTTGGTGGCCCTGAAAAGGGCCGTTTTTGCCGCTCTCGCAACGGAGGAGCCTTCTCTCCTTCCATTCCAGAGCCACCTCCTTACTTGGAGCTCGTGTACTTGGTCACCGCCTTCGTGCCCTCGCTCACGGCGTGCTTGGCCAGCTCGCCAGGCAGCAACAGCCGCACAGCGGTCTGGATCTCGCGGGACGTGATGGTCGAGCGCTTGTTGTAGTGCGCCAGGCGGGACGCCTCGGCCGCGATGCGCTCGAAAATGTCGTTCACGAAGCTGTTCATGATGCTCATCGCCTTCGACGAGATGCCCGTGTCAGGGTGCACCTGCTTCAGCACCTTGTAGATGTAGATGGCATAGCTCTCCTTCCTCTTGCGCTTCTTCTTCTTGTCGCCCTTCGAAATGTTCTTCTGAGCCTTGCCAGCCTTCTTGGCGGCCTTCCCGCTAGTCTTGGGCGGCATCTCAAACAAGAACGTGAACGTACGGCAGCAACACCAGTAGCAAGCGCTCCGCTCTAGTCAGCGTCTCCCCACACAGTGGCACCCAGCGCGCCCCGCCGCCGCACCTTTATCAGCTCGCCCCGTTGCGGCCGCCGACCAATGGGCCGCGAGCGCAACCGGCCGCCGCACCCGAGAGCATAAAGGACCCCCACCCCTGGCGGCGCCGCCACTCCGCTGCTCGACTCGCTGCGGCTCGCACCGTCCTTCGTCTCGTCTCGTTTTCACACCACAGCCCATCGCCATGTCCGGACGCGGAAAGGGAGGCAAAGTCAAGGGCAAGTCAAAGTCCCGCTCCAGCAGGGCCGGGCTCCAGTTCCCGGTCGGCAGAATCCACCGCCTCCTGCGCAAGGGAAACTACGCCGAGCGCGTCGGCGCCGGGGCGCCCGTCTACCTCGCCGCCGTCATGGAGTACCTCGCGGCTGAGGTGCTCGAGCTGGCCGGAAACGCGGCCCGCGACAACAAGAAGACGCGCATCATCCCGCGCCACCTGCAGCTTGCCATCCGCAACGACGAGGAGCTCAACAAGCTCCTGTCGGGCGTCACCATCGCACAGGGTGGTGTCCTGCCCAACATCCAGGCCGTCCTGCTGCCAAAGAAGACCGAGAAGAAGGCCTAAACAGAGAGGCCAGGCAATCGGCACGCGGACCCGCCGCCCAGCAGCGCTGCGTGCTCCCCTGCACGCAACGCGCTTTGCCGGCCCGGCTCACAACAATCGGCCCTTTTCAGGGCCACCACACAAACCTACGTCCAAAGCAAAATTGCAGTCGTCCTCGCCGCACTTTACTTTAACGTCACTTCCACAGCCGCCGCCGGCAACAAGACCATACCAACTGCTACGATTGCAGGGGGGAGAAATTCTGCGAGGTACCTCGGTGTCACGCCTGACATCCAAGTGTCACATAGGGGAACTTGGCACAAACGCTCACGCCAGGATGCACATCCTGTACCCTGTTCCCTCGACCCCGCAACAGGCGTAGCGATACTGGAATATGCGCGCCCTGTATGGGGCTGTGCAGCCAGATCGACGATGCATCGCCTACAGAAGGGTCCAAAGCAGAGCGCTCTACGACGGGCCTTACACGTCCCCGCGGCAGACCTGCATAGAACCACTCACAACACGATTCCGCGCCCTGGCACAAGCGTTCTACGCCACCGCGCGGAAGTCAGAAAATGACTGTTACGTCTTGACCCTTGGGCGATATGAACACCACAGGGACAGATGTGCAAGACCCGAGAGTCGCTGCTCCAGCAGTAGCACAGACAGAACACATAATCACTCTCAACAAACAGCAACGTCCGAAAACAAGCACAGTACCGAAGATAAGAACAACACACAGAAAAGAGGAGCAAATGTCCACAGGCGACAATAACCTCCACCAACTCCCCCTCTAACGGTAAGAGGACTAAAAGAGAGAAGAACAAGAAGAGCCGCCGCCATCTTGTCGTCCACAGCCCGTGTGGCCCAACACACACACACACACACCTTGTTTTGTTTCGTTTGCCTCAAGCACCTCCACGCACGCACAGTCGCCTTCCAAACGACAAGACAACGACAGCAATAATGACCACTGCGAGAGGAGCGTGTCGACACACCGCCCTCCACTCCCGCGCGCCCCAAACAAACGAAACAGCTGATCCGGCCGCCTATCGGCACGCCTTGCCTCGGCAACTCCAACGCCGCCGCAAACACACACAGCCAAACCGCGCAAATATTCACCGCCTCTCGCACAACAACAACAACAACAACACACAGCCCGGCATCTCCATCGATCGATAAACAAAGCAAACACAAAACGCCCTCTCTCGCACACACAGCCGCAAGACCCGCTTCCTTTCCTTTCTCCCAGTCACGTCACGTCAGTCAAACGAAAACGAAATGAAGAATGAAAGAAAGAAGGCAGGCAGGCAGGCAACACACGCAGCAACAACACAGACTCTTTCGCACTTTTCAATTTCCGAACAGTGTGGTGGCCCTGAAAAGGGCCGTTTTCGTCTCTCCCACGGCCGCGGGAAGGCCAACGCGGCACAGCACACCGGCTGCGACGCGCCTAACCGCCGAAACCGTACAGGGTGCGCCCCTGCCTCTTCAGGGCGTACACCACGTCCATGGCCGTCACAGTCTTGCGCTTGGCGTGCTCAGTGTACGTCACCGCGTCGCGGATCACGTTCTCCAGGAACACCTTCAGCACTCCGCGGGTCTCCTCGTAGATCAGACCAGAGATGCGCTTCACGCCGCCCCTGCGAGCCAGGCGGCGGATCGCGGGCTTCGTGATGCCCTGGATGTTGTCGCGCAACACCTTGCGGTGCCGCTTGGCGCCACCCTTGCCGAGCCCCTTTCCTCCCTTGCCGCGGCCAGTCATCTCTTCTAAATCCTCAAAAAAGCTCAGGCAAGCAAAACGTCTGCTGCAGCGGCTGGCTCCTCACCCGGCGCTAGCGAGTCGGCTACGGTCTGCGCCCAGCGCACGCGCCAGCCCCCCTATATAGACTCTGGCCCGCCCTCCCCCCACCACGCGCAACCGAGGGCATATAAGCGCACCACGGTGGCTGGCGCGCGCATACCGAGTTAGTATTCGCTGCTCGACTCGCTGCGACACATTGCTACTGTCACCGCGCACGTCACGCTATGGCTGTACAGCAGTTTGCCGCCGCACTGGAAGTTCTCCTCCACGCGTTGGGGTTCACCGGCCGCCGCCCACGTCCGCCACGGCGCAGGCGAACGCAGCAGCATCGGATGGGCCTCCAGTGCTACAATTGCCAGCAACTGGGGCATGCCGCGCGGGAGTGCACGAACGCCGTCGCGTGCTTGAAGTGCGCGGCGGCTCACGACACTCGCCGCTGTACGAAGCCTCGTGGTTCGACCAGCAGGTGCGTGAATTGTGGCGGGTCGCACGCCGCGAATTCGCGTAGCTGCGGCTACCTTCGGGAGTTTCGCCGTCTGTCCGCCGCACCACGTCCTGCGGCGGCGTCCACGACCACGTCGGCTGCCCCGCCCCCCCGCTCCGGCGTGGGGTGCGAGCCGCGCCGTCTTGAAGCCGCTACCGACCACGCTATGGCCGGCTTCCAAGCCGCCTTTGCGGCCGAACGGGCCGCGCTGAAAGAAGAGCTCACGGCCGTCCATCGCCAGCTCCAGCAGCTGCGCGATGAGCTGCGAGCCGTCAAGAAGACGTCGGCGGTTTCCGCCGCCGCCCCCCCCGTGCCCCGGCCGGCGGGGGTCGATGCGGCCACGCAGGCACCTGCCGACCCGTCCCCTGCCGCGACGCAAGTGGTTGCGCCTATGGACACCGACGATGTGCCGCCGCAGCCGTCCCTCTCAGTTCCGACGCCTGCCGGCCACCGTGCTGTGACAATGACCGACTCATCCCCTGTGGAGCAGCCGCTCATCAAGAGGTTGCAGCGCCCCAAGAAGACGTCGGCGGTTCCCGCCGACGCCCCGCCCGTGCGTCGGCCGGTGGGGGTTGATGCGGCCGCACAGCCGACCGCCGCTCCGTCCCCTGCCGCGCCGCCAGTGGTTGCGCCTATGGACACCGACGCTGTGCCGCCTCCGTCGTCCACCTCGGTTCCGACGTCTGCAGGTCAGCGTGCTGTGGCAACAACCGACTCCTCCACGGTAGAGCAGTCCATCATCCAGAGGTTGCGGCAACCCCGCTTTCCCTCTGAACGCGAGATGCAGCCTTTTCTTCGGGGCCTAGTGTCATCGCTCCAGGACGGGTCTTATCCCTTCTTTGACCATCCGTACCCCTACACTCTGCCACGTTTTCGGCCTCCCCTCCCCCATCACCCTAATCGCTTTACCCAGTATCAGCTCAGGTGGCTCAATTTCTTGACCAGGAAGGAGTTACTCCTCATTGACAAACATCCCATCTTCTCGAGCAGAGAATGGCAGCTGTTGGCCGAACTCATGGAACTCCATGTGACGGGCCGTCCCCCCGCCGAGTATCGCCAGTACTTCGACTTCGGATAGCCATGCAGTGCGAGGTCATCATCATCATCCGTCAGCGTGAGTCATTCTCCCCTCCGGCCAGCCATTTCGGCCGTTCGTTTTCCGCCTCTCTAACTATTCCTCTGCCTATTCTTTCATCTTTCAAAAAAAAAAAAAAAAAAAAAAAAAAAAAAAAAAAAAAAAAAAAAAAAAAAAAACCCAGCACAAGTCAAGCAGCAGAAACACCCGCCATGTTATCCCGTAGCATCACCCCGCCATTTCAGAAGGAGAAGCGCGTAAGCGCTAGAACTTCGTTTCCGGAAGAGGGTCCATCCCTCAGCAATGTGCGAAGTGGCTGGCGCGCGCCCCCCAGAGACGCCGAGTGAGCGCGGAAGGCTGCGGACGGAGCGCGCAGGCACGTTGCACACGAGGCAGCAGAAGAAGCCGGCGCGCACGCACCTCCACACGCTGAAGATCGGAGATGGCCGGACGCAGGAAGGGCGGCAAGATTGCGGCAGCGCTGGAACTCCTGGTCGACGCGATCGGCAACGATCGCGGACGCAAACGGCGCCACAGAACGAAGCAGCGCACGGAGCAGCAATGCTTCAAGTGCCAACGGATGGGGCACATTGCAAAGGTGTGCAGGGGCACATTAGCGTGTCTTAAGTGTGCCGAGGCACACGACACACGAAACTGCACCAAGCCCCGCGGCGCAGCTGCCAAGTGCGTGAATTGTGGCGGTGCCCACGCCGCAAACTCACGCAGCTGCGCCTACGTGCGGGGCTACAGAAACAAGATGGCCACCCCACGCCCTGGCGTCGAGACGGACGTCCCACCCCCCCGTTCCCACGGGAGTGGTGGTCCATGCCGTCGAGAAGCCGCCACGGACGACGCACTGGCTGCCTTCCACACCGCCCTTGCGGCCGAGAGGGCCGCCATGAGGGAGGAACTCGTAGCTGTTCACCGTCAGCTGCAACAGCTGCGTGAGGAGCTGCGGGTCCTCAAGAAGACGCCTACCCCCACCGCCAGCTCCACTGCGAGTCGGCAAGCAGGGGTCGACGCCTCCACCCAGACGGAGCCACCTGCGCCGCCAGTTGACGAGACGGGCGTCGTAGTGGCTCCCATGGACATCGAGGTGGAGCAGCCTGCTCTCCCTCCCGACGGGGAGGTCGAGCCGCGGGCACACGACGAGGAGGCGCACACCGAGACACCACCACTTGCTGCAGCGGAGGCTGGATGGCTGCCGCTCCCCAAGGCGGGCAGCGTGCAGCCAGTGCTGCAGAAGGTCGCCGCGTCTCTTCGTGACGGGTCATACCCGCACCTAGACAACCCCTATCCGTTCACTCCGCCCGACAGGACGAAACCGGCCCTTCCTCACCAGCCCTACGAACCAGTCAGGACCAACAAGGCTCTCAGGGGACTGGTATCGAGGAAGGACCTAAACATCATCAACAAGCACCCTGTCTTCACGCCCACGGACTGGGAACTCATCTTCGAGGCCTCAGCACCGGGCGTGACGCCTGGGAAACCGAGTCCACGAATAGAAGACCATCCAGCTTACCAGGAACTCATGGAACTCGGAAAGCTCGGAGAGAACCTCACCAAGGAGGCAATGGTTCAATACATTCTACGAAATAAAGATTTCGTAGATAACCCACGACCCCTACAGCCAATGGATGCTACGCATCCGTCAGGCCAGCCCGAATAAGCCAGTACCCTCTCGTACCAGCACGTCAATTTCAGCAGGAATAGCACCTAGATGCTTACACTGCACCATCTCGAGCATAGGATTGCTCGCTAGTAGAAGTGAGTGAGTGAGTGAGTGGCGCGCGCCCGTGTCGTCAAGGCAGCACCCGACGCAGCACCTCGCTCGCCTCCACGCCGCTCCGCTACCGCTATGGCCCGCACAAAGCAAACGGCCCGCAAGTCCACCGGCGGAAAGGCGCCGCGCAAACAGCTCGCCACCAAGGCGGCGAGGAAGAGCGCGCCCGCCACCGGCGGCGTCAAGAAGCCCCACCGCTACAGGCCGGGCACCGTCGCCCTGCGAGAAATCAGGCGCTACCAGAAGAGCACAGAGCTGCTCATCCGCAAGCTGCCATTCCAGCGCCTAGTGCGCGAGATCGCCCAGGACTTCAAGACCGACCTGCGCTTCCAGAGCTCCGCGGTCATGGCCCTGCAGGAGGCCAGCGAGGCCTACCTCGTCGGCCTCTTCGAAGACACCAACCTGTGCGCAATCCACGCCAAGCGCGTCACCATCATGCCCAAGGACATCCAGCTCGCGCGCCGCATCCGCGGCGAGCGCGCCTAAACACCGCGCCAGCCGCTGGGCACCGCCCACGCACGCAAACAAACAAAACGGCCCTTTTAAGGGCCACTAACATCACTCCGTCGCGAGCAAACTTTGTCGGTCGCCTCTCGCCCCACAACCAGAGAACCAAAGACAAAACACCGCTTCCACTTCCCGTCCGTCCGCCACAGCCGCTCTCCTCTGCCAGCTTGCTGGCGCGCGCAACAATCAATCAACATCATCCCTCCCCGGCGCGGCGCTCAAAGCGCACAACACCCATCGGCCGACGCCGTCAACCACACGGGTGGCTGGCCGGCCGCCGCTTCGTTTCGAAACAAACAAACAAACAAAACAAAAACCCGCACCAACGGCCAGCCAGGCACGCAGGCTCGTCCAACGCCACCGACCCTTTCCACATCTCAACGTCCCCCGCCCCCGTTGCAAGAACACACACACAACCAAGACAAGACACATCCGAGGAGAAGGCAGGCAAACAGACAGACAAACCAAAGTATTCAAACAACATGACACAAACCAACCGTCGGCCGGCCGCGACCAAAAACGGCGACAAGCAACCGCTACCGCCGCCCGCACCCGCCACCGACCCCCCGCAATCCAACCACCACGGCACGCAAACAGTATCCACACACGGGCATACAGAAACGCCAGACGGCACAACCACACCGCAACACGACAATCAAAACCTTCCCGACGTGCTTTGATGGCCCTGAGAAGGGCCGTTTTGGGCCGCGCGTCTCTTGCGCGCCACTAGACGACGGGGACGGGGGGTGGGGACGACGGAGTCAACCGCCAACCCTTCCTTTCCTTTCCCATTCCTTTCTTCTTCTCCTCTACTTCTTCTTCTTGGGCGACGCCTTCGCCTTAGACGGCGTCGTCGCCTTCTTCGGGCGCGGCGCCTTCGGCTTCTTCGTCGGAACCTTGGCGGCCTTCTTCGCCTTCGACGGCGACTTGGCCTTGGCCGGCTTGGCAGCAGCCGCCTTCTTCGCACCGGCGGGAGCGGCCGACGCCGCAGACGCCTTCTTGGCGGCGCCCGCCTTCCGACCAGTCGCCGCCTTCACGCCACCAGCCTTCTTTGCGCCGGCCGCACGGGCACCCTTCTTCTCCTTGCTGGCCGGAGCGGCGCGCTTCTTCTTGGCACCGCCAGCACGAGCCTTGCCGCCCTCAGCCGCCCCGCCGCCGGCGCCGGCAAGCTTGAAAGAGCCGGACGCGCCCTTCCCCTTCGTCTGCACCAGCTCGCCCGCCACCACGGCCGACTTGAGGTACTTCTTGATAAACGGCGCCAGCTTCTCCGCGTCCAGCTTGTAGTGCGCGGCAATGTACTTCTTGATCGCCTGCAGCGACGATCCGCCGCGCTCCTTCAGACTCTTGATGGCGGCCGTCACCATCTCAGAGGTGCGCGGGTGCGCAGGCTTGGCGCGCGGCTTCTTCGCAGACGACGCAGACTTTGCCTTCTTCGTAGTGCCGGTGGCGGCGGGTGCCGCAGCAGTCTCGTTCGTAGCCGCCTGATCTGCCATTTCGACGACGCGCGTTAACACACAACACAGCGAGCAGCGAGAGCGAGAAGAGACACGCAGCGAGCGGAGCGCACAGCAGAGGAATAGCCGCCTCGCGCCACAGGCCCAGCCAGTGTCGCGGGCGGGCGCGGACGGCCGAGAGAGCGGCCGCCACTCTGCGCGCCGCCGCGCCGCGCCTCCCGCGCTTGCTACCGCCCAACGTCCGACAGCCTGTGCGGAGCAGCCCCACACCTGCGCCACAACCACCCGCGCCTTTCAAACCACCGAGGATGGGGCTACACACAGCCACACCACAGTCGCCAACCAGTCGCCACGGCAGCGCCGCAAACCACGGCCAAACTGCAGCCACCGCGCGCTACAGCCTGGGTCGGCCCGCCGAGAATCGCCGCCCACGCCCAAATGCCGCCCCCACAGCCCCAGCCGGCGACCGGCCACAATGGCCAAACCTTCGGCAAAGGCCCCACACCGTCGCCGCGGCAGCCCGGCCAGCGCGGCCGGCGCCACAGCCACACAAGAGGAGGCGTGCGGCGATGACGGCCGTGCAAACGCACCTCCGCCGCCCCATCGCCCTCCCACCGTTTCCCGATCGGCCCGCAGCCGTCGGGCCACGTCCTCCTCCTCTCGCCCGCCAACATTCACAGCCCTTTCGTTCGTTTCCCAACAATTTCAATTGTGCCCGCCGCAAAAAACGGGCGCCGCCTGCAAAGCAACATGCTCCGCCGGAGCGCCCCTCGCCGCTTACGAGCCAACCCCTCGCCCGAGGCAAACCGAAATCCGCAACTACAGACCAACCCAATCTGCCGTCAGCACACACGACAGCCAACATCACGCGTTACGAGTTAGACATTAGGTTCACACGTCTCGGTTAGGTTCGGTGGACGTGGGTTGGGTTAAGGGCACTTGGGTTAGGTTAAGCATTCAAAACACACGTCAGGCGTCAGAGGTTAGGTTAGGTTACGTTACATTAAGGTTAGGTTAGGTTAGGTTAGGTTAGGGGCACTTGGGTTAGGTTAAGGGTCGGTGTTAGGTTAAGCGTCAAACTTAGGTTAAGCATTCAAACCACACGTCGGGCGTCCGAGGTTAGGTTAGGTTAGGTTAGGTTAGGTTAAGGCCACTTGGGTTAGGTTAAGCCTCAAACTTAGGTTAAGCATTCAAACACACGTCGGGCGTCAGGTGGCCGCAGCAGCCGCACCTACCTACCCACCCACCCACCCACCCACCTCACGGCCGGACAGCTTGGCTTACTTGGCGCTGAGGCTGACCTCACCGCACCTCACCTCACGCTACGCAACGCTACACAGGTTCGGTTCGCTCAGCTTAGGCTTAGAGCTTAAGCGCCGAGGTCGGATTACGTTGGTTCACCTTCGGGCGCCACACTTTGGGTGTAAAGGTCGCGTCGGGTCGTCGGCACGCCGCAAAAACAAAAACAAAAGCGAAGCCACAGACAACGCCGACAAACGGGCAGCACGACCACGACCAGATACCGAGACACACGGACCACCCACCGGCCAAAGGGCACCAAACAACAAACCAGAGCACCACGTGTCGACCAGAGCAACCCGCCGCTCACGCGACGTGGCTGGCACCGAAGGGCCGCCGCAACTGCGCTTTCCGCGCCGGGCCGGATGCACGTGCGGCAACACCACCACCGCACACAGCCGCTGTTCAACATCAACCAACAACACGCCGCGGTCGCAGCCTCAACGCCAGCACACGTTTGCACCACCATTCACACGCACCGCACAAACAGCTGTCGCCGACAACACAAACACACCGCAACGACGCCGCCGCCGCCGCCGCCGCCGCCTCTACTTGTGCCGGCCACCCACCCCACCGACGGCGCACCTGTCGCCAGCCGGCAGTCGGCAGTCGGCAGTCGGCAGTCGGCAGTCGGCACGGGAAACGCACACCGCCACTTCGCTCGCGCGCACGCCACCAACCAGTCGTCGTCTCCAAAAACAACAAACAAACATAGGGCAGGCAACAAATCGCCTCGCACGAACCGTCCACAAAACTATCAAAGCACAGCCTCTGGCTAACGGCCACGACGCAGCGGCACGCTGCTCCTTTCCCCGCCCCACTCCATTCACAAAGTCACGCGACACCTTTCCGCCACTACGCGCAGCCGCACCCGACGCCCGTGGCAACGACACAACTACTGCACTATCCACCGTACACACAGCCAGCCAGCCAGCCAGCCAGCCAGCCAGCCAGCCAGCCAGCCAGCCAGCCAAAAGCACACCAACGACCCAAACACGCACGTGCAACGGCACGCCCCAAACCAGTCAACGTCGACAACCACACGCACGGCTGGAAACAGGCGTCCTTCCACGTTGCCATCAAGCTACACACAAGACACAAGGAACCAACAACAGCACGCCTGCCCGCCCGCCCCACTCTCACGCCGCAAAAAGCACACCGAAACCGCCAAACGCACATTCCCATCGCACTGACACCGACCGGCTCGCTACCACCACACCTCTCGGCAGCCGTTTCGCAGACATGACACGGCGCGACATGACATCACGACCAACTCTCCTTTCCCCGACGCCTTCGGCCGGAGCACAACGCCGCCAATTCGCCACACAGTCGACAAGCGCCCGCCCTCCCTGCACGACGCCGCGCAGCAAACGCGCCCGCAAACACATACCTCTCCTCTCTCTCGGCCGCCCGACGCGCCAACCGCCACACCGCCAGCCACTCGCAATTGTGCACTGCCGCCAGCCACACGTCCAACACGCCGCGCCGCCTCCGGCCACCCGCCAGGGGGCGCTCACGTCCGCGACAACAGCGCGGCCCGCCGGGCCAAACCGAACCGAGCCGCCCGCCGCTGCTCTGCACATCTTCCTGCGCGCATCAACAAAACGAGGCAAGCGAGCACACCCCGTCACAACGCCACATCACGCAAATGCCGTGCCGACCTCTTGTGTCTACCGCCTAAATTGCACTCACCAGCCGCCCCTTCTTCTTCCTATCTATCTATCTGTGCGTCTGTGTCGGTCCGCGCGTGACGCCTCTCAACATCCGCCGTCGCCGTCCCCGTTTCCGCCCCAATGCCATCGTCGCGCCGCCGCCTCCTCCTCCTCCTCCGCCGCCCCTGTCCGGCCCGCACCACACCATACACCGCTGCTTGTCCCGGCCGTTGCCACCAAAGGCGCCTACCGCAAACGCGCCACGCCGCAGCCCCCGTGCGTGCATCTCCGTGCCGACGCTGCCTCTCTGCCCTCCCGCACGCACTCGACCGACCGACATGCACTGCGTCGACGGCCTCGACAACACAGTCTCTGGGCTCCGCACTGCGTGTTCCGGTACGCGCGCTCAAACACCTATGTACTCATTACCAGCGATGGCGAGGCACCACACAATCTCTGACCAGAGAGTTTCTTATCGTCGCTAGTCTGCGCCACACGACACTAGTGGCACGTAGCGGGTCGGCAGGAACAGTTGTCATCTCTATGTGGCGGGTCGGGAGAGGTCGTAGTCAGTCGACGACAGTATTAGCGAGTGGACGATTGTACTGAGCGGGCGGCGGCGTGCTCTTCTCGCGACTCTGGTCTCCGTTCGGGACGATGCATATTGTTATAAAAGGTAAGGTAATGAAGCTGCATTGCGCAAATCTAATAATGTATGTCAATTGTAACTATTTTCTTCACAACAAAATGCCCCAATAATACTTTGTTTCCAAAGTAACTTTTTTTTAAAGGTAAAACCATTCATTTCCATTTAAAGAATATTTCCTCCAACAATCAAAAAATTCAATGTGAGCCGGCATTCATTGCACGAAGCTGTGTACAGGTATCTACAGTTAAGAGCACATATAGATGCAGTTTGTTTCCTCTTTTGCCTTTTTTTTTCATTGACGTAACGATCTTTTGCTCTTTTTTTTTTTGTTTTTTATTCTGATTTGTACGTAGGCTGTTTGTTTACATTTTTTTTTATTGGTAATGCCACGTAGCGCTCTGTGTGAAAATCACTGCCTGTGCCGTGTGCAGTCAGTGGCCAGTTTGCATTGTTGTCATATGAACCTGCTATAGCTGGATGTGAACAGCGCGTACCGTTGCGCAGTTAGGGGTGAGCCGCCAGCACTGGTGCATGTGAGGAGAGATATGGCGGACTTTTCAAATTACATATATTATGACTTGTGATGATATTAAGGGTAAATACATTGTTTGTTGTTCTCTATTAAAATCTTTACTTTGCTAACTATCCCTATCAGTAGTTAGTGCCCTCCGTAGTTTGAATCTCTTATTTAGCTGGCAGTAGTGGTGCTCGCTGTATTGCCGTACTTCGAGTAATGACGATTTTTGTGAGGTAAGTGATTTCCGAAAGGTGTACTTTAATGTTACTCAGGGCCATTCTTTTGCAGGGATCTTTGATAGTCAGATTGCGTTGCGCTCAAAATATAGTGCGTCACTTTAAGCGCAGTTTTGTATACATTGTTGTTCAAAGGGGGACGTTTCAGAATACAGGGCCGAAGGTCAGCCAGCGCTGCCCTTACAACGTTTATCGGGTTTTCAATTATGTCTCTTGAGATGTTCATGGTTCATTATTTCCATTCATCATATTATCGCGCGTTTCCCATCAATCTTCGTTCGTTCATTTTCTAGGGACGTTAACAACATTCTGGCACATTTTTATCATCATTCACGCACTCACTTACTTACGACTATTTGTGCGGGGAGGTTACACTTGGGTCCATTTCCATTTACATTCAATGTTGATAGACCTTTTTTTTGTTGTTGTTTTGTTGCTGGCAGGTTACAAACGCCTCATTTTATGTTGGTTGCAGCGTTTTTCTCCTTCTTCTAGTGTTTTCCCCGCTCTCACCACCGCCCCCGCCCCTCCCGCATCCGTCGGTCTCACCACGTTCACTGACGGCCGCGTCTGCGGCTACACCACAACACAACAACGGCCCCCTCCCGGCAACCCATTCGTTTTCTCTTCTTTTGCACAAAAACAACGCCGCACGCGCCAGCCGAGCGCAGCGCAAGCCACCCACACCGCGCCCCTCCCCGTCTTTATAGCCCCCGCTTCTTGTTTTCTTCGTTTGCCCCCTCCCATCTCCCGAATGCCATGCCATGCCATGCCAGCAGCGTTACGCGTGCCCCTCCCCTGTCCACACACTACCGCGAAACGAACAGCCTTCCGGGCCACATGCAGGGCACGCCCACCGCCATTCCCGGACGCAATTCTCGAAACAACACACACACAAAATGAACGCACTATCCCCACTTCGCTTCTCTCTCTCTCTCTCTCTCTCTCTCTCTCTCTCTCTCTCTCTCTCTCTCTCTCTCTCTCGTCCCTTCCCTTTAACGAAAGACAAACAAACCCCAGTTAACACACTTTCTCGACACCTTCATGTAGGGAGGGAGGGAGGGAGGGAGGGTGCGTGCGTGCGTTGTCTCGACCGTGACGGCAACCATCGACGATCCATTTCCCCCACTGGTAAAACATGTTCACTAACACCTACAGACATCATTCCGTACACACACAATGGCTTTGCACACGAACATAGACGGCACGGGCACTGTCGTACATTCTTCCTCAGAACCATCTCAACGAACGTTACATACACATCCGGGAAAGCAAAGCAAAGCAACGCAACGCACACAATTCAGCCGTCAAAGGTAACGTTCACCACGGCAGACACTTGCCGCCGCGCCGTTACACGCATTTCAGTGCGGCTACAATACACCTCCGACACGGGAACGTTCCGTTGCTCTACACCGCGTTTCTCCGTTTTGTTTGGTTTTTTTTTCTTTTTTCTCTCTCTCTCTACTTTTTTTTTTCCCCTCTGTCCTTTCCTCCACCATTCTCTCCTCACGTTCTGCCCAGACATTCGACCGATCACAGAGGTTCACCTTTCGGTAACCGTTCTCAGCGCGACGGTATGACGGGTGTTCAAGACGTACCGTTGCGTGATGCCGGTGTACCGCGCCGATCGACAGTTTCCCAGAGGCGACGGATCGGACCACATCACCGACACACACAAACACGTGTGCGCACATTCGCCAAAGCGACCGTCGTCTTCTAGCGTCGCGCTTACTGTACTGTACTGTACTGCACTGGACTGGACACGCGTGCATGCATCTTCAATGACGACGTCGGTGTGCGTGCGTCGTACGCACAAGCAGACACAGTCAGTCAGACACGACTATCGAAATCAGAGTCGGAGGGAAGGTACATCATCGTGCGTGTCGCCCGTACAATGCAATACACATTGGTGTCTCAATGCGCGTTCATTTAAACGTCACTCACACGCCTCCACGCTGCAGCATTTACAGACACATCTCACCCTAGCCATGTATGGCGTGCAAACCGACCCGAAAAAACGGCCGTCGTTACACACTGACATTCCCAACAATCGCGTTTCGTTTCCATCCGTCACGTAACTAACCGGCACCTCCATCCAAAGGACACATCACCGATCGCACTTCCCCCACCTCGCAGACAGGTAACACCAACGAGTTGTGCGCACGTGCCTCCATTCCACGTCACACCGTGGCCGTACCCCGCAACACGCGACGCGCCCCCATCAATCAAATTCATCGCATCGGCCACCCCACCCCGTCGCGTCGCAACCAAAGCGGTAGCTATTGCCGCCGTCCACCCACTCACACACAAAACAACAACAACAACAACAACAACAACAATTCCGCCCTTCCCGCAAAGGCCATTTGGTGGCCCTGAAAAGGGCCGTTTTTGCCGCTCTCGCAACGGAGGAGCCTTCTCTCCTTCCATTCCAGAGCCACCTCCTTACTTGGAGCTCGTGTACTTGGTCACCGCCTTCGTGCCCTCGCTCACGGCGTGCTTGGCCAGCTCGCCAGGCAGCAACAGCCGCACAGCGGTCTGGATCTCGCGGGACGTGATGGTCGAGCGCTTGTTGTAGTGCGCCAGGCGGGACGCCTCGGCCGCGATGCGCTCGAAAATGTCGTTCACGAAGCTGTTCATGATGCTCATCGCCTTCGACGAGATGCCCGTGTCAGGGTGCACCTGCTTCAGCACCTTGTAGATGTAGATGGCATAGCTCTCCTTCCTCTTGCGCTTCTTCTTCTTGTCGCCCTTCGAAATGTTCTTCTGAGCCTTGCCAGCCTTCTTGGCGGCCTTCCCGCTAGTCTTGGGCGGCATCTCAAACAAGAACGTGAACGTACGGCAGCAACACCAGTAGCAAGCGCTCCGCTCTAGTCAGCGTCTCCCCACACAGTGGCACCCAGCGCGCCCCGCCGCCGCACCTTTACCAGCTCGCCCCGTTGCGGCCGCCGACCAATGGGCCGCGAGCGCAACCGGCCGCCGCACCCGAGAGCATAAAGGACCCCCACCCCTGGCGGCGCCGCCACTCCGCTGCTCGACTCGCTGCGGCTCGCACCGTCCTTCGTCTCGTCTCGTTTTCACACCACAGCCCATCGCCATGTCCGGACGCGGAAAGGGAGGCAAAGTCAAGGGCAAGTCAAAGTCCCGCTCCAGCAGGGCCGGGCTCCAGTTCCCGGTCGGCAGAATCCACCGCCTCCTGCGCAAGGGAAACTACGCCGAGCGCGTCGGCGCCGGGGCGCCCGTCTACCTCGCCGCCGTCATGGAGTACCTCGCGGCTGAGGTGCTCGAGCTGGCCGGAAACGCGGCCCGCGACAACAAGAAGACGCGCATCATCCCGCGCCACCTGCAGCTTGCCATCCGCAACGACGAGGAGCTCAACAAGCTCCTGTCGGGCGTCACCATCGCACAGGGTGGTGTCCTGCCCAACATCCAGGCCGTCCTGCTGCCAAAGAAGACCGAGAAGAAGGCCTAAACAGAGAGGCCAGGCAATCGGCACGCGGACCCGCCGCCCAGCAGCGCTGCGTGCTCCCCTGCACGCAACGCGCTTTGCCGGCCCGGCTCACAACAATCGGCCCTTTTCAGGGCCACCACACAAACCTACGTCCAAAGCAAAATTGCAGTCGTCCTCGCCGCACTTTACTTTAACGTCACTTCCACAGCCGCCGCCGGCAACAAGACCATACCAACTGCTACGATTGCAGGGGGGAGAAATTCTGCGAGGTACCTCGGTGTCACGCCTGACATCCAAGTGTCACATAGGGGAACTTGGCACAAACGCTCACGCCAGGATGCACATCCTGTACCCTGTTCCCTCGACCCCGCAACAGGCGTAGCGATACTGGAATATGCGCGCCCTGTATGGGGCTGTGCAGCCAGATCGACGATGCATCGCCTACAGAAGGGTCCAAAGCAGAGCGCTCTACGACGGGCCTTACACGTCCCCGCGGCAGACCTGCATAGAACCACTCACAACACGATTCCGCGCCCTGGCACAAGCGTTCTACGCCACCGCGCGGAAGTCAGAAAATGACTGTTACGTCTTGACCCTTGGGCGATATGAACACCACAGGGACAGATGTGCAAGACCCGAGAGTCGCTGCTCCAGCAGTAGCACAGACAGAACACATAATCACTCTCAACAAACAGCAACGTCCGAAAACAAGCACAGTACCGAAGATAAGAACAACACACAGAAAAGAGGAGCAAATGTCCACAGGCGACAATAACCTCCACCAACTCCCCCTCTAACGGTAAGAGGACTAAAAGAGAGAAGAACAAGAAGAGCCGCCGCCATCTTGTCGTCCACAGCCCGTGTGGCCCAACACACACACACACACACCTTGTTTTGTTTCGTTTGCCTCAAGCACCTCCACGCACGCACAGTCGCCTTCCAAACGACAAGACAACGACAGCAATAATGACCACTGCGAGAGGAGCGTGTCGACACACCGCCCTCCACTCCCGCGCGCCCCAAACAAACGAAACAGCTGATCCGGCCGCCTATCGGCACGCCTTGCCTCGGCAACTCCAACGCCGCCGCAAACACACACAGCCAAACCGCGCAAATATTCACCGCCTCTCGCACAACAACAACAACAACAACACACAGCCCGGCATCTCCATCGATCGATAAACAAAGCAAACACAAAACGCCCTCTCTCGCACACACAGCCGCAAGACCCGCTTCCTTTCCTTTCTCCCAGTCACGTCACGTCAGTCAAACGAAAACGAAATGAAGAATGAAAGAAAGAAGGCAGGCAGGCAGGCAACACACGCAGCAACAACACAGACTCTTTCGCACTTTTCAATTTCCGAACAGTGTGGTGGCCCTGAAAAGGGCCGTTTTCGTCTCTCCCACGGCCGCGGGAAGGCCAACGCGGCACAGCACACCGGCTGCGACGCGCCTAACCGCCGAAACCGTACAGGGTGCGCCCCTGCCTCTTCAGGGCGTACACCACGTCCATGGCCGTCACAGTCTTGCGCTTGGCGTGCTCAGTGTACGTCACCGCGTCGCGGATCACGTTCTCCAGGAACACCTTCAGCACTCCGCGGGTCTCCTCGTAGATCAGACCAGAGATGCGCTTCACGCCGCCCCTGCGAGCCAGGCGGCGGATCGCGGGCTTCGTGATGCCCTGGATGTTGTCGCGCAACACCTTGCGGTGCCGCTTGGCGCCACCCTTGCCGAGCCCCTTTCCTCCCTTGCCGCGGCCAGTCATCTCTTCTAAATCCTCAAAAAAGCTCAGGCAAGCAAAACGTCTGCTGCAGCGGCTGGCTCCTCACCCGGCGCTAGCGAGTCGGCTACGGTCTGCGCCCAGCGCACGCGCCAGCCCCCCTATATAGACTCTGGCCCGCCCTCCCCCCACCACGCGCAACCGAGGGCATATAAGCGCACCACGGTGGCTGGCGCGCGCCCGTGTCGTCAAGGCAGCACCCGACGCAGCACCTCGCTCGCCTCCACGCCGCTCCGCTACCGCTATGGCCCGCACAAAGCAAACGGCCCGCAAGTCCACCGGCGGAAAGGCGCCGCGCAAACAGCTCGCCACCAAGGCGGCGAGGAAGAGCGCGCCCGCCACCGGCGGCGTCAAGAAGCCCCACCGCTACAGGCCGGGCACCGTCGCCCTGCGAGAAATCAGGCGCTACCAGAAGAGCACAGAGCTGCTCATCCGCAAGCTGCCATTCCAGCGCCTAGTGCGCGAGATCGCCCAGGACTTCAAGACCGACCTGCGCTTCCAGAGCTCCGCGGTCATGGCCCTGCAGGAGGCCAGCGAGGCCTACCTCGTCGGCCTCTTCGAAGACACCAACCTGTGCGCAATCCACGCCAAGCGCGTCACCATCATGCCCAAGGACATCCAGCTCGCGCGCCGCATCCGCGGCGAGCGCGCCTAAACACCGCGCCAGCCGCTGGGCACCGCCCACGCACGCAAACAAACAAAACGGCCCTTTTAAGGGCCACTAACATCACTCCGTCGCGAGCAAACTTTGTCGGTCGCCTCTCGCCCCACAACCAGAGAACCAAAGACAAAACACCGCTTCCACTTCCCGTCCGTCCGCCACAGCCGCTCTCCTCTGCCAGCTTGCTGGCGCGCGCAACAATCAATCAACATCATCCCTCCCCGGCGCGGCGCTCAAAGCGCACAACACCCATCGGCCGACGCCGTCAACCACACGGGTGGCTGGCCGGCCGCCGCTTCGTTTCGAAACAAACAAACAAACAAAACAAAAACCCGCACCAACGGCCAGCCAGGCACGCAGGCTCGTCCAACGCCACCGACCCTTTCCACATCTCAACGTCCCCCGCCCCCGTTGCAAGAACACACACACAACCAAGACAAGACACATCCGAGGAGAAGGCAGGCAAACAGACAGACAAACCAAAGTATTCAAACAACATGACACAAACCAACCGTCGGCCGGCCGCGACCAAAAACGGCGACAAGCAACCGCTACCGCCGCCCGCACCCGCCACCGACCCCCCGCAATCCAACCACCACGGCACGCAAACAGTATCCACACACGGGCATACAGAAACGCCAGACGGCACAACCACACCGCAACACGACAATCAAAACCTTCCCGACGTGCTTTGATGGCCCTGAGAAGGGCCGTTTTGGGCCGCGCGTCTCTTGCGCGCCACTAGACGACGGGGACGGGGGGTGGGGACGACGGAGTCAACCGCCAACCCTTCCTTTCCTTTCCCATTCCTTTCTTCTTCTCCTCTACTTCTTCTTCTTGGGCGACGCCTTCGCCTTAGACGGCGTCGTCGCCTTCTTCGGGCGCGGCGCCTTCGGCTTCTTCGTCGGAACCTTGGCGGCCTTCTTCGCCTTCGACGGCGACTTGGCCTTGGCCGGCTTGGCAGCAGCCGCCTTCTTCGCACCGGCGGGAGCGGCCGACGCCGCAGACGCCTTCTTGGCGGCGCCCGCCTTCCGACCAGTCGCCGCCTTCACGCCACCAGCCTTCTTTGCGCCGGCCGCACGGGCACCCTTCTTCTCCTTGCTGGCCGGAGCGGCGCGCTTCTTCTTGGCACCGCCAGCACGAGCCTTGCCGCCCTCAGCCGCCCCGCCGCCGGCGCCGGCAAGCTTGAAAGAGCCGGACGCGCCCTTCCCCTTCGTCTGCACCAGCTCGCCCGCCACCACGGCCGACTTGAGGTACTTCTTGATAAACGGCGCCAGCTTCTCCGCGTCCAGCTTGTAGTGCGCGGCAATGTACTTCTTGATCGCCTGCAGCGACGATCCGCCGCGCTCCTTCAGACTCTTGATGGCGGCCGTCACCATCTCAGAGGTGCGCGGGTGCGCAGGCTTGGCGCGCGGCTTCTTCGCAGACGACGCAGACTTTGCCTTCTTCGTAGTGCCGGTGGCGGCGGGTGCCGCAGCAGTCTCGTTCGTAGCCGCCTGATCTGCCATTTCGACGACGCGCGTTAACACACAACACAGCGAGCAGCGAGAGCGAGAAGAGACACGCAGCGAGCGGAGCGCACAGCAGAGGAATAGCCGCCTCGCGCCACAGGCCCAGCCAGTGTCGCGGGCGGGCGCGGACGGCCGAGAGAGCGGCCGCCACTCTGCGCGCCGCCGCGCCGCGCCTCCCGCGCTTGCTACCCCCGTCGAGTGAGCGATGTCAGACGGGATGGACGTGTCACTCTGCGCTCGCGCGGCCGGAGCACGTGCTCCGACTGCGCCCGCGTCGGCCGGCCGCGGTCCGGTGGGGCTTGCCCCGCCGGCCGCCTCGCCATCAGCCGACGCACATACGACGACCGGACCTGTCGCGGGGGGAAGTAGTAGTACCCTCGCGGCAGAGCAGCCTTTGGATGCCGATATGGATTGCTATTCGGATATAGATGAAGATACCACCGTGCAGGAGATCATCAACCGACGACGATCGGAGTTGCGGCGCAGAAGCAGCGCGGACGGCCGCTCTACGTCGGGACGGCTTACACGGAATGAACCGCGGGACGAGGGTTTCCGACAGCCGCCGTTGAAGAAGCAGGCTAGGCCACGGCGACTCGTCGTCGCGAGAGAATTGGAGGTCTCAAACTCCTTCCAGCCGCTGCAGGGCGAAGGGGCCACGCTAGAAGATGCCGCCTCTTCCCTGGCAGAACAGCAGCAACGTCGTGCGATGCAGCAGCGTGCAGATGGCGCGGCACAGCAGCCGCAGCATGAGGGCGAGACGCCCATGGATGACCAGTCGGCCCCCACGCCGACCGCACCACGTCGGAAAATACCGCCGATCTTTATACAATACAAGGATTCGTACAAGGATTTACATGACTGGCTTAAAACTCACTGCCGTCATGGATTTACAGTCAAACAGTCGGGGGATGGCAACCTGAAGCTTATGCTAGCGTCTACCGAAGACTACATCTTGGTCCACGACATGCTTGGCCAGAAGGGCATCCCGATGTTCACTTTTCCGGCAGTTCGGCCGCCGACGATCAAGGCGCTCATCAAGGGCATCCCTATCACATTGGCGCATGCTGATGTCAAAGAGGAACTAGAGGAACTTGGTTTCGTGGCCTCTCTGATCGAGCACCATCGGATGCCGGGAACCAACCAGCAGACTGGTCATCGGGTGGTTATCCTACCAGACACAGCAGAACATCGCGATATTTTCAACCTGGAACGCTTCTACGGCTTGGAAATCAAAGTGGAAAAGCTCCGGAAGTCCCGTGGCCCGACGCAGTGTTATCGATGCCAAGGGTTCGGCCATGTTGCCAGGTGCTGCACCATGCCCTGGATTTGCGTCAAGTGCGGCGCCAATCATGACAGCAGAACGTGCACAAGAAGCAGAGATCAGCCAGCGACCTGTGGACTTTGCGGGGGCGCTCATCCGGCGAACTTCCGTTCGTGCAGTAAACACAAAGAGGCCAGTCGACGAATGCGCGGTCTTCCGCCTACCTTCAAGCAGACGACGCCCGCCAGTCGCCGCCGACCCAGGCAGCCGCCTCCGCCGCAGACTTCTGATGCCCGCGCCTGGCCCACATTGATGGACCGACGTGCTGCGAAGATCCGCGATGACCTCACTGTGGCGGACGCCCTTCGACGCTCGATGCAGCCACCAGGATCAACAGCTGCTCAGGCACCGCCTGTGGCACCGCCAGGACAACGCCAGCAGCCACCTCCGGCAAACCACCCTCAGCACCAGCCAGGTACAGACGATCTCCTGGCCTTGCTGACTCAGATTGCCACCTCGCTCGCCAGCATCACCTCCACGCTGGCTCAACTGCCAACTACCATTGCCGCCACAGTTGAGGCGACACTCACCAGGGCCTTCCCGGCAGCAACAGCAGCACCTTCCGCCGTCAGTCATGGCCAGGATTAGACGGCTTGACGACTTGAGGATTGTGGCATATAATGCCGATGGTCTCACCCATGATGTGCCTGAATTGCAACAATTCTTGACGGACTATAACGTTGATATATGCATGGTCTGTGAAACATTCTTAAAGCCCGGGATTCGTAGCAACATCCCTAACTACTGTTGCTACCGGACGGACCGGCTGACGAGAGGAGGAGGGACGGCCATCTTCATACGCAGATCTATCCGGCATCATGAGATCCAACCGCCGGCAACGGGACTCATCGAGGCTACAGCAGTCGTTGTGGAAACGAACACAGGACCCGTCACCTTTGTTGCGGTCTATCGCAGCCCGAGAAGAGTGCTGGACCTCGAAGATGCTCGAGCGCTGCTCCGCATGCCTGGACGCCTTTTCATCGCTGGGGACCTGAATTCCAAGCATGCTGCTTGGAATTCTCAGGCCACCAACTGGAGTGGACGCCTTCTTCTCCGTGCCACCGAGGAAGCACAATCCTATGTTTGTGGCCCGGAAGAACCCACTTGTTACCCGTCCAACGGCCGCCCGGACGTGCTTGATGTGGCCATCACCAAGGGTCTTCCGCAGCATCTGACAGCTGAGGTGGTCCATGCACTGAATTCGAACCACCTCCCAGTGCTCTTCACCCTCCAAGTTGCCCCGGACCATTCCTCCGGCTGCCTCAACTACCGACGAACGAATTGGACCAGCTTCCAGGATCGGCTTACCCACTCCATTGACACCGTGCGTGCTGCAGAAGACATCAACGGTGATTCCATCGACCACTTCGTTGCTGACGTCACGGATGCGCTCGTCCACGCTACGCCTCCGCCGAAACCTACCACCGTCCCCGCTCCAGGACTGCCTCCAGACATCTTGGACTCGATCCGGCTGCGAAATCGGCTGTGTCGTGAGTGGCGGATCACCAGGAACCGAGACCTCAAGCGGCACATCAACCTCCTCCGACGGGACATTAAGGCCAGGCTCATCGCCCATAGGAATCAGCGATGGGCTGAGAAACTTCGATCGTTCACGCCTGACCCGATGAACTTCCAGTCAATCCGCTTCTTCACACAACGACGCACCCGGATTCCGCCTCTTGCAACGGCTGCTGGTGATGTCTTCCGGCCCGATGATAAGGCGAATGCATTGGCTGATGCCTTCGAAGCCAACTTTCGCCCGCTCGACGAGGGAGTTGACCCCCAACGGGTTGCACGTATTGAACGCGACGTGGAGGCGCTGCTTCAAGATGTGGAGGAGGAAGCCGACCCTATTCCGCCTGTCACGCCTCAGGAAGTTCAAGAGGGCTTGCGGACGCTGCCTGCCAACAAAGCCCCTGGTGTCGATGCCATCCCAGGTTTGGTCCTGAAGCAGCTGCCCTGGACGGCGATTGTGTATCTGGCAGCCATCTTTTCGTGGATTCTGCGAACTGCGAATTATCCACGCGCCTGGAAGCATTCCATCGTGGTGGCAGTACCTAAGCCTGGGAAAGACCGCCGCCACCCATCCAGCTATAGGCCGATCAGCTTGCTACCCCATCTCAGCAAACTGTTCGAGAGGCTCCTGCTTCGCCGGCTACAAGTCCACATCAATGCTGAGGAACTCATGCCGCCGGAACAGTTCGGCTTTCGCAGTGGCCACTCCACCACGATGCAGATCCTTCGGGCTGTTGAATATATCGCCCAGACGTTCAACCAGCGCGACTATTGTGGGGCAGTCCTCTTCGACGTCAAGAAGGCGTTCGACAGCGTGTGGCACCAGGGACTCTTATGGAAACTACACCGACTGCACTTCCC
The DNA here is from genome assembly GCF_023864275.1 of Schistocerca cancellata. Lineage (NCBI taxonomy): Eukaryota > Metazoa > Arthropoda > Insecta > Orthoptera > Acrididae > Schistocerca > Schistocerca cancellata. The sequence continues at coordinate 456,493,449 of NC_064634.1, read as the reverse complement.
GAAGGCCTACGTCCGTCTGATTGCGTCCTACTTGGAACACCGCACCTTTGCTGTACGAGTAGAAGATCGCCTCTCCATCGCCCGCCCTATCCGAGCTGGCGTCCCTCAAGGCTCCGTACTCGGACCGGTCCTCTACTGCTTGTTTACGTCGGACCTGCCAACACCTCCACGGGTCGAAAAAGCTGTGTACGCGGACGACACGATGTTGTTCTCTAGAAGTCGGTGGCGCGAGGTGCTGATCCCTCGCCTTCAAGCAGCATGTCACGCCTTGCAAGATTGGGCTGCGAAATGGCGCATTGCATTTAATCCAGCGAAGACGCAGGCCATTGTCTTCACGAGGAAGAGGACTGCACCGGAACGACGACTCCGCCTCTACGACGTCGAAATTCCGTGGAGTGACACCGTCCGCTACCTGGGGGTCCTCCTGGACAAGAGGTTGACCTGGAAGCCTCACATTGATGACGTGAGGCTCAAGGTTATTCAACGGATGGGCGCTCTCTACCCATTCCTCAATGAACACTCTGAGCTGTCGCCGGCGAATGGCCTTCTCATCTTTCGCCTCTACCTCCGCCCGCTGTTTGATTATGCGTGCGAGGTCTGGGGCTGTGCAGCGAGGACACATCTTCAACGCCTCCAGAGTCTGCAAAACAAGATCCTGCGGCGGGTCTTCCATGTGCACTCGCAGTTCCCCCATGAATACCTCCACGAGGCAGCCGACGAGGACACCGTGCTGGAAAGGCACAAGAAGAGTGCCAGACGGTTCTATACCCGGACGAGGGTTTCTACGAACCCCCTCATCAGAGCGCTGGGAGCTCCTGCTAATCCCAGAGACCGCTATCGACGACCAGTGGCCATGCTCGACAGATGAAGACTTGAAGCAGAAAAGCACTGCCATCCCCCTTCATACCCTGACGAACAAAGGAAGCCCAACACCTGATGAAAACATGACGTCCCGCACACACTGATGTTACACATTAAATAAAGATGACAACATACCCACATGACACCTCAGCAGAAGCAGAAAATGCCGCAAGGTAAACTCTGCACCAAGCAGCTAATTTAAGTTAGCCTTAAGTAAGCGGATGGAGCGCTTGCTACCCAGTGCCGACTGAGATGTCGCATAGTGCGGACGGGGTGCTAGCGCGCGCGCGAGATGCGAGCGATCACGTGCCGGCCGGCCGCGGTCCGATGGGGCTTGCCCCATCGGCCGCCCCGCCACCAGCCGGCACACCTGCGATGACAACTCGACCCGGCGCGAGGGGAAGTAGTAGTACCCTTGCGCCGGAGATGCCTACGGACACCGAGATGGATTTTACGCCGGAATTGCCTGAAGATGAAGATAACATGGTGCACGCTGAAGAGTTGAGAGACGGAAAGCACCACAGAAGACGAGACGGCGACTACTCTAATGACGAGCAGCGAGCACAGGCGAGCACAAGCGGTGCTGAATTCCAGCTGCCGCCTAGAAAGAAGCAAGCGCGACTACAACCAGTCATAGTCGCAAGAGAGTTAAACACGTCAAACAGATACCAACCTCTTCAAGGGACGGGGGCATCACTGAATGCTGCAACAGCAGACCTCATAGAACAACAGCAGCTCCGAGAAGCGCAACAACGTGCGCAAAATGAGCAAGAACGAGGACAAGAAAACGAGTCAATGGAAGAAGACCAACCGGCCGCGCCACAACAGCCAGCCCGTACGGCACACCAGAAGATTCCACCAATAGTCATCCGCTACAAGGAATCGTACAAAACATTACATACATGGCTTAAACAGCACTGCAAAGCATCTTTTACAGTCAAGCAGACCGGCGAGGAAACGCTCAAACTTATCCTGAACACTACAGAGGATTATGTAAAAGTCGTTGGCAAACTTGGAGAAGACGGCATACCAATGTATACCACACCAGCAGTCAGACCACCGACATTGAAGACGCTGATCAAAGGAATCCCCGTGTCGCTAACACACGCGGAGGTAAAAGAAGAATTGGAAGACCTCGGATACGTAGCGACACTTATCGAACACCACCGTATGCCAGGAACAAACCAGATGACAGGACATCGGGTGGTCATACTGTCTGACACGCCCGACCACCGCAGCATCTTTCAGTTGACAAGAATATACGACCTATCAATCAAGGTTGAACGCCTGCGCCGCTCGCGCGGCCACGTACAATGCTTCAGATGCCAAGGCTTCAATCACGTGGCACGATACTGTACCATGCCGCCTGTCTGCGTAAAATGCGGCGCGGAACACGACAGCCGAGAATGCAACAGACCAAAAGAAGACGCACCAACCTGTGGACTATGCGGCGGGGCACATCCTGCGAATTATCGCACCTGCCCTAGACACAAGGAAGCCAGTAGAAGATTCCGTGGCTTGCCACCAATGAAGCCTTCTGTTCGGCGGCAACGACCGCCACCACCTCCAACGCCGATCACGGACCAGCGAAGCTGGCCCACACCCATGCAGCATCGGGCAAACCGCCTACGAGCAGACCTCTCTGCGGCAGACGCACTGAAGCAGGGCCTCCCGCCCACCGCGCCACCGCCACCACCACCAGCACCACAACGACAGGCAGCACCGACAATACACCGACAACAGCCACCTCCAGCGCCGCGACTGCCACCACCTACGCCTGACCAGCCTGACATCTACGTCCTGCTCACGCAGATTGCCTCAACACTTGCGGAAGTGAGCAAAACTCTTGCACAACTCCCGCACACCATCGCTGCTACCATCGAAGCAACGATCAGCAGAGCCTTGCCGGCAGCCACAGCAGTTACATCACAGCAACATGCCTAGAGCGCCACAGATTGAAGAACTACGCATTATGGCGTACAACGCGGATAACCTGACCCACGACATCCCAGAGTTGCAGCAATTCTTGACCGACTACAACATTGACGTATGCATGGTGAACGAGACATTCCTGAAGCCCGGCATCCGCTCAAACATACCTAATTACAACTGCTACCGGACGGACCGACCGACGCACGGAGGAGGCACCGCCATTTTCATACGCCGCTCCATCATCCATCACGAAGTTCAGCCACCCATCACCCGCCACATTGAAGCCACCGCCGTTTCTGTGCAGACGCAAACCGGTCCCATTACGTTCATATCCGTATATCGCAGCCCACGACAACTACTGGACTTGGACGACGCGCGAGAACTGCTCCGAGCGCCCGGACGACTATTCATCGCAGGAGACCTGAACTCGAAACATGCGGCCTGGAACTCCTTGACGACGAATATGAGCGGTCGCCTTCTACTACAGGCCACAGAAGAGGCAAACGCGTATGTTTGCGGACCGGAAGAACCGACATGCTACCCATCGCGCGGTCGCCCAGACATCATCGATATATCCATAACGAAGGGCATTCCTCAGTTTATGACCGCAGAAGTCATCCACGCACTTAATTCTAACCATCTTCCAGTCATCTTCTACCTTCACACCGCACCTGAACATCACACCGGACGCCTCAACCTCAGACGCACAAACTGGGACGTATTCCGAGAGGAAGTCACCTTCTCTGTGGACGAACTGCACGGCGACGAGGACATCACAGAAGACTCCATCACCACATTCACGGACTCCATCACAGAAGCCCTCACTCATGCCACACCACCACCGAGGGCACCGCACCTGCCAACTCCGGGACTGCCTCCAGAAATTCTCGCCTCAATCCGACACCGGAATCGCCTCAACCGAGAATGGCGCATCACGCGAGATCCGCACCTCAAGCAGCTAATTAATCGACTAAGAAGAGACATCAAAGCCGCCATAGTCACCCACAGAAATCAACAATGGGCTGCCAAACTCCGAGCATTCACACCGGACCCAAAACACTGGCATATGATACGCTTCTTCACAAACCGCAGGATGACAACCCCACCGCTCCAACATCAAGACAGAACAGCCTACCGACCAGAAGACAAGGCCAACATGCTGGCAGATACATTTGAAGCTAATTTCCAACCACTGAACGACAGGACTGACCCGGAACGTATCGCAATCATCGAAAGGGAAGCAGACGCCATACTCCATCATCAAGACGACGAAGACGACGACGCAGAAGACGATCTCATTCCACCCATCAGCGCAGAAGAAGTACAGGCTGGCATCCGGGCGTTACCCTCGAACAAAGCACCCGGCGCAGACGACATCCAAGGACGTGTCTTGAAGCAACTGCCCTGGACAGCGATCGTGCGACTCGCAGCCATATTCAACTGGATCATCACCACCGCCACATATCCATCACAATGGAAGCACTCCATAGTCACAGCAGTACCTAAACCGGGAAAGGATCGCCATCACCCGCAGAGTTATCGTCCCATAAGCCTCCTGCCGCACATCAGCAAGCTATTTGAACGCATTCTCCTGCCAAGACTACAAAACATCATCAATAGAAACGAAGTGCTACCGCAAGAACAATTTGGATTCCGCAGCGGACACAGTACGACGCAGCAGATACTTCGAGCTGTCGAATACATCACAGAAGCATTCAACAAGAAGGAATTCTGCGGCGCCGTACTGCTGGACGTCACCAAAGCTTTTGATACCGTCTGGCACAAAGGCCTCATCTGGAAACTTAACAGACTACAATTTCCGAAGCCATACATTCGTCTCATAGCATCATACCTGAAGAATCGCACGTTCGCTGTCCGGGTTGACAACTCACTGTCAACAAATCGCCCTATAAACGCCGGAGTGCCGCAAGGATCTGTCCTTGGGCCAGTCCTGTACTCAATCTTCACCTCTGACATCCCATCGCAGCCGAGGGTGGAAAAGGCCATCTACGCAGACGACACAATGATCTTCACGCGAAGCAGATGGAGAGAAGTCCTCGTGCCTCGCCTTCAGAGCTCTCTTAACGCCCTTGAGCAATGGGCTGCCAAGTGGCGCATCAGTTTCAACCCTGCCAAGACCCAAGCCGTCATTTTCACGCGACGCAAGACCATGCCTGCACGCCATCTCAGACTTTACGACGTAGAACTACCGTGGGACACCTCCGCCAAATACCTGGGAGTCATCTTGGACAAACGACTGACGTGGAAACTCCACATAGAAGACGTAAGAGCGAAAGTAAACCAGAGAATAGGGGCTTTATACCCCCTCATCAACGAAGACTCGGACCTCTCAATAGAAAATGGAATTTTAATCTTCAGAATGTACATAAGGCCACTCATGGATTACGCCGCCGAAGTTTGGGGAGGTGCAGCAAAAACGCATATCCAGCGACTCCAGTCTCTCCAAAACAAAATTCTCCGACGCATCTTTCACGTCCATTCACAGTTTCCGCACCGCTATCTCCAAGAAGCTGCAGAAGAACCTGAAGTAATGCAACGACACCAAGACCTGGCAAGAAGATTTTACAGCAAGACACAAGAAGCAGACAACCCACTCATAAGAGCATTAGGCGCACCGCAAAATCCGCGAGATAAATACAAGAGACCTATAGCACTACTGGACCGATAAAAACGACGCTACAACAAGACGAATAAATACAGCTGTGAAATGCTCAGAAGAAACGAAACATTGACGAAAACTCCGTAACGCTTTAATGCAAAGAAGTTCAACCCCCGTCCCACACACACACAAGATACACACAAAATAAAGAAGCACAGACCCCACACGCCAACCCCAGAAGAAGCAGGCAATGCTTAAAAAGTAAATCCTGCGCCACATAGCTAATAAGTAGCCATAAGAAGGTGGACGGAGCGCTTGCTACCGCCCAACGTCCGACAGCCTGTGCGGAGCAGCCCCACACCTGCGCCACAACCACCCGCGCCTTTCAAACCACCGAGGATGGGGCTACACACAGCCACACCACAGTCGCCAACCAGTCGCCACGGCAGCGCCGCAAACCACGGCCAAACTGCAGCCACCGCGCGCTACAGCCTGGGTCGGCCCGCCGAGAATCGCCGCCCACGCCCAAATGCCGCCCCCACAGCCCCAGCCGGCGACCGGCCACAATGGCCAAACCTTCGGCAAAGGCCCCACACCGTCGCCGCGGCAGCCCGGCCAGCGCGGCCGGCGCCACAGCCACACAAGAGGAGGCGTGCGGCGATGACGGCCGTGCAAACGCACCTCCGCCGCCCCATCGCCCTCCCACCGTTTCCCGATCGGCCCGCAGCCGTCGGGCCACGTCCTCCTCCTCTCGCCCGCCAACATTCACAGCCCTTTCGTTCGTTTCCCAACAATTTCAATTGTGCCCGCCGCAAAAAACGGGCGCCGCCTGCAAAGCAACATGCTCCGCCGGAGCGCCCCTCGCCGCTTACGAGCCAACCCCTCGCCCGAGGCAAACCGAAATCCGCAACTACAGACCAACCCAATCTGCCGTCAGCACACACGACAGCCAACATCACGCGTTACGAGTTAGACATTAGGTTCACACGTCTCGGTTAGGTTCGGTGGACGTGGGTTGGGTTAAGGGCACTTGGGTTAGGTTAAGCATTCAAAACACACGTCAGGCGTCAGAGGTTAGGTTAGGTTACGTTACATTAAGGTTAGGTTAGGTTAGGTTAGGTTAGGGGCACTTGGGTTAGGTTAAGGGTCGGTGTTAGGTTAAGCGTCAAACTTAGGTTAAGCATTCAAACCACACGTCGGGCGTCCGAGGTTAGGTTAGGTTAGGTTAGGTTAGGTTAAGGCCACTTGGGTTAGGTTAAGCCTCAAACTTAGGTTAAGCATTCAAACACACGTCGGGCGTCAGGTGGCCGCAGCAGCCGCACCTACCTACCCACCCACCCACCCACCCACCTCACGGCCGGACAGCTTGGCTTACTTGGCGCTGAGGCTGACCTCACCGCACCTCACCTCACGCTACGCAACGCTACACAGGTTCGGTTCGCTCAGCTTAGGCTTAGAGCTTAAGCGCCGAGGTCGGATTACGTTGGTTCACCTTCGGGCGCCACACTTTGGGTGTAAAGGTCGCGTCGGGTCGTCGGCACGCCGCAAAAACAAAAACAAAAGCGAAGCCACAGACAACGCCGACAAACGGGCAGCACGACCACGACCAGATACCGAGACACACGGACCACCCACCGGCCAAAGGGCACCAAACAACAAACCAGAGCACCACGTGTCGACCAGAGCAACCCGCCGCTCACGCGACGTGGCTGGCACCGAAGGGCCGCCGCAACTGCGCTTTCCGCGCCGGGCCGGATGCACGTGCGGCAACACCACCACCGCACACAGCCGCTGTTCAACATCAACCAACAACACGCCGCGGTCGCAGCCTCAACGCCAGCACACGTTTGCACCACCATTCACACGCACCGCACAAACAGCTGTCGCCGACAACACAAACACACCGCAACGACGCCGCCGCCGCCGCCGCCGCCGCCTCTACTTGTGCCGGCCACCCACCCCACCGACGGCGCACCTGTCGCCAGCCGGCAGTCGGCAGTCGGCAGTCGGCAGTCGGCAGTCGGCACGGGAAACGCACACCGCCACTTCGCTCGCGCGCACGCCACCAACCAGTCGTCGTCTCCAAAAACAACAAACAAACATAGGGCAGGCAACAAATCGCCTCGCACGAACCGTCCACAAAACTATCAAAGCACAGCCTCTGGCTAACGGCCACGACGCAGCGGCACGCTGCTCCTTTCCCCGCCCCACTCCATTCACAAAGTCACGCGACACCTTTCCGCCACTACGCGCAGCCGCACCCGACGCCCGTGGCAACGACACAACTACTGCACTATCCACCGTACACACAGCCAGCCAGCCAGCCAGCCAGCCAGCCAGCCAGCCAGCCAGCCAGCCAGCCAGCCAAAAGCACACCAACGACCCAAACACGCACGTGCAACGGCACGCCCCAAACCAGTCAACGTCGACAACCACACGCACGGCTGGAAACAGGCGTCCTTCCACGTTGCCATCAAGCTACACACAAGACACAAGGAACCAACAACAGCACGCCTGCCCGCCCGCCCCACTCTCACGCCGCAAAAAGCACACCGAAACCGCCAAACGCACATTCCCATCGCACTGACACCGACCGGCTCGCTACCACCACACCTCTCGGCAGCCGTTTCGCAGACATGACACGGCGCGACATGACATCACGACCAACTCTCCTTTCCCCGACGCCTTCGGCCGGAGCACAACGCCGCCAATTCGCCACACAGTCGACAAGCGCCCGCCCTCCCTGCACGACGCCGCGCAGCAAACGCGCCCGCAAACACATACCTCTCCTCTCTCTCGGCCGCCCGACGCGCCAACCGCCACACCGCCAGCCACTCGCAATTGTGCACTGCCGCCAGCCACACGTCCAACACGCCGCGCCGCCTCCGGCCACCCGCCAGGGGGCGCTCACGTCCGCGACAACAGCGCGGCCCGCCGGGCCAAACCGAACCGAGCCGCCCGCCGCTGCTCTGCACATCTTCCTGCGCGCATCAACAAAACGAGGCAAGCGAGCACACCCCGTCACAACGCCACATCACGCAAATGCCGTGCCGACCTCTTGTGTCTACCGCCTAAATTGCACTCACCAGCCGCCCCTTCTTCTTCCTATCTATCTATCTGTGCGTCTGTGTCGGTCCGCGCGTGACGCCTCTCAACATCCGCCGTCGCCGTCCCCGTTTCCGCCCCAATGCCATCGTCGCGCCGCCGCCTCCTCCTCCTCCTCCGCCGCCCCTGTCCGGCCCGCACCACACCATACACCGCTGCTTGTCCCGGCCGTTGCCACCAAAGGCGCCTACCGCAAACGCGCCACGCCGCAGCCCCCGTGCGTGCATCTCCGTGCCGACGCTGCCTCTCTGCCCTCCCGCACGCACTCGACCGACCGACATGCACTGCGTCGACGGCCTCGACAACACAGTCTCTGGGCTCCGCACTGCGTGTTCCGGTACGCGCGCTCAAACACCTATGTACTCATTACCAGCGATGGCGAGGCACCACACAATCTCTGACCAGAGAGTTTCTTATCGTCGCTAGTCTGCGCCACACGACACTAGTGGCACGTAGCGGGTCGGCAGGAACAGTTGTCATCTCTATGTGGCGGGTCGGGAGAGGTCGTAGTCAGTCGACGACAGTATTAGCGAGTGGACGATTGTACTGAGCGGGCGGCGGCGTGCTCTTCTCGCGACTCTGGTCTCCGTTCGGGACGATGCATATTGTTATAAAAGGTAAGGTAATGAAGCTGCATTGCGCAAATCTAATAATGTATGTCAATTGTAACTATTTTCTTCACAACAAAATGCCCCAATAATACTTTGTTTCCAAAGTAACTTTTTTTTAAAGGTAAAACCATTCATTTCCATTTAAAGAATATTTCCTCCAACAATCAAAAAATTCAATGTGAGCCGGCATTCATTGCACGAAGCTGTGTACAGGTATCTACAGTTAAGAGCACATATAGATGCAGTTTGTTTCCTCTTTTGCCTTTTTTTTTCATTGACGTAACGATCTTTTGCTCTTTTTTTTTTTGTTTTTTATTCTGATTTGTACGTAGGCTGTTTGTTTACATTTTTTTTTATTGGTAATGCCACGTAGCGCTCTGTGTGAAAATCACTGCCTGTGCCGTGTGCAGTCAGTGGCCAGTTTGCATTGTTGTCATATGAACCTGCTATAGCTGGATGTGAACAGCGCGTACCGTTGCGCAGTTAGGGGTGAGCCGCCAGCACTGGTGCATGTGAGGAGAGATATGGCGGACTTTTCAAATTACATATATTATGACTTGTGATGATATTAAGGGTAAATACATTGTTTGTTGTTCTCTATTAAAATCTTTACTTTGCTAACTATCCCTATCAGTAGTTAGTGCCCTCCGTAGTTTGAATCTCTTATTTAGCTGGCAGTAGTGGTGCTCGCTGTATTGCCGTACTTCGAGTAATGACGATTTTTGTGAGGTAAGTGATTTCCGAAAGGTGTACTTTAATGTTACTCAGGGCCATTCTTTTGCAGGGATCTTTGATAGTCAGATTGCGTTGCGCTCAAAATATAGTGCGTCACTTTAAGCGCAGTTTTGTATACATTGTTGTTCAAAGGGGGACGTTTCAGAATACAGGGCCGAAGGTCAGCCAGCGCTGCCCTTACAACGTTTATCGGGTTTTCAATTATGTCTCTTGAGATGTTCATGGTTCATTATTTCCATTCATCATATTATCGCGCGTTTCCCATCAATCTTCGTTCGTTCATTTTCTAGGGACGTTAACAACATTCTGGCACATTTTTATCATCATTCACGCACTCACTTACTTACGACTATTTGTGCGGGGAGGTTACACTTGGGTCCATTTCCATTTACATTCAATGTTGATAGACCTTTTTTTTGTTGTTGTTTTGTTGCTGGCAGGTTACAAACGCCTCATTTTATGTTGGTTGCAGCGTTTTTCTCCTTCTTCTAGTGTTTTCCCCGCTCTCACCACCGCCCCCGCCCCTCCCGCATCCGTCGGTCTCACCACGTTCACTGACGGCCGCGTCTGCGGCTACACCACAACACAACAACGGCCCCCTCCCGGCAACCCATTCGTTTTCTCTTCTTTTGCACAAAAACAACGCCGCACGCGCCAGCCGAGCGCAGCGCAAGCCACCCACACCGCGCCCCTCCCCGTCTTTATAGCCCCCGCTTCTTGTTTTCTTCGTTTGCCCCCTCCCATCTCCCGAATGCCATGCCATGCCATGCCAGCAGCGTTACGCGTGCCCCTCCCCTGTCCACACACTACCGCGAAACGAACAGCCTTCCGGGCCACATGCAGGGCACGCCCACCGCCATTCCCGGACGCAATTCTCGAAACAACACACACACAAAATGAACGCACTATCCCCACTTCGCTTCTCTCTCTCTCTCTCTCTCTCTCTCTCTCTCTCTCTCTCTCTCTCTCTCTCTCTCTCTCGTCCCTTCCCTTTAACGAAAGACAAACAAACCCCAGTTAACACACTTTCTCGACACCTTCATGTAGGGAGGGAGGGAGGGAGGGAGGGTGCGTGCGTGCGTTGTCTCGACCGTGACGGCAACCATCGACGATCCATTTCCCCCACTGGTAAAACATGTTCACTAACACCTACAGACATCATTCCGTACACACACAATGGCTTTGCACACGAACATAGACGGCACGGGCACTGTCGTACATTCTTCCTCAGAACCATCTCAACGAACGTTACATACACATCCGGGAAAGCAAAGCAAAGCAACGCAACGCACACAATTCAGCCGTCAAAGGTAACGTTCACCACGGCAGACACTTGCCGCCGCGCCGTTACACGCATTTCAGTGCGGCTACAATACACCTCCGACACGGGAACGTTCCGTTGCTCTACACCGCGTTTCTCCGTTTTGTTTGTTTTTTTTTTCTTTTTTCTCTCTCTCTCTACTTTTTTTTTTCCCCTCTGTCCTTTCCTCCACCATTCTCTCCTCACGTTCTGCCCAGACATTCGACCGATCACAGAGGTTCACCTTTCGGTAACCGTTCTCAGCGCGACGGTATGACGGGTGTTCAAGACGTACCGTTGCGTGATGCCGGTGTACCGCGCCGATCGACAGTTTCCCAGAGGCGACGGATCGGACCACATCACCGACACACACAAACACGTGTGCGCACATTCGCCAAAGCGACCGTCGTCTTCTAGCGTCGCGCTTACTGTACTGTACTGTACTGCACTGGACTGGACACGCGTGCATGCATCTTCAATGACGACGTCGGTGTGCGTGCGTCGTACGCACAAGCAGACACAGTCAGTCAGACACGACTATCGAAATCAGAGTCGGAGGGAAGGTACATCATCGTGCGTGTCGCCCGTACAATGCAATACACATTGGTGTCTCAATGCGCGTTCATTTAAACGTCACTCACACGCCTCCACGCTGCAGCATTTACAGACACATCTCACCCTAGCCATGTATGGCGTGCAAACCGACCCGAAAAAACGGCCGTCGTTACACACTGACATTCCCAACAATCGCGTTTCGTTTCCATCCGTCACGTAACTAACCGGCACCTCCATCCAAAGGACACATCACCGATCGCACTTCCCCCACCTCGCAGACAGGTAACACCAACGAGTTGTGCGCACGTGCCTCCATTCCACGTCACACCGTGGCCGTACCCCGCAACACGCGACGCGCCCCCATCAATCAAATTCATCGCATCGGCCACCCCACCCCGTCGCGTCGCAACCAAAGCGGTAGCTATTGCCGCCGTCCACCCACTCACACACAAAACAACAACAACAACAACAACAACAATTCCGCCCTTCCCGCAAAGGCCATTTGGTGGCCCTGAAAAGGGCCGTTTTTGCCGCTCTCGCAACGGAGGAGCCTTCTCTCCTTCCATTCCAGAGCCACCTCCTTACTTGGAGCTCGTGTACTTGGTCACCGCCTTCGTGCCCTCGCTCACGGCGTGCTTGGCCAGCTCGCCAGGCAGCAACAGCCGCACAGCGGTCTGGATCTCGCGGGACGTGATGGTCGAGCGCTTGTTGTAGTGCGCCAGGCGGGACGCCTCGGCCGCGATGCGCTCGAAAATGTCGTTCACGAAGCTGTTCATGATGCTCATCGCCTTCGACGAGATGCCCGTGTCAGGGTGCACCTGCTTCAGCACCTTGTAGATGTAGATGGCATAGCTCTCCTTCCTCTTGCGCTTCTTCTTCTTGTCGCCCTTCGAAATGTTCTTCTGAGCCTTGCCAGCCTTCTTGGCGGCCTTCCCGCTAGTCTTGGGCGGCATCTCAAACAAGAACGTGAACGTACGGCAGCAACACCAGTAGCAAGCGCTCCGCTCTAGTCAGCGTCTCCCCACACAGTGGCACCCAGCGCGCCCCGCCGCCGCACCTTTACCAGCTCGCCCCGTTGCGGCCGCCGACCAATGGGCCGCGAGCGCAACCGGCCGCCGCACCCGAGAGCATAAAGGACCCCCACCCCTGGCGGCGCCGCCCACTGCCCCACACTCACTCCGAGTTGCGATGTCGAGGCGAGAGGACGTGTTTGACGATCGAGCGAAGGGTGTGGCGGATCGCCGCTCGTCGGGGTCAGCTCAGGTGACTGAGTTGCTCCCGGCGGCGGCCCCATCCGGCCCCCCACTTATGACGAACCGGCTTTCGACACCTGACTACGACAGGACTGACTCTTCGGATCATGCCGCGCGCACTCGTGAACGAGTGTTCATCCTTATGAATAAACTCGCCCATGGGGGCCCCTACCCTGGTCGAGAGGCCGACGAGGCGGCTATATTCGCCCTCTGTAAAATACAGACGGCAGCCGCTCTACCGCACACGAGGCAGCAGGTGTTGGGTGTGCCACCGAGAGCCCCGCCGGTTACATCGCATTTGCTTGCGGTCCCGGCGGCGGCGGCCTCGGCGGGAGTTGCGCCGCTGGTCTCGACCACTCAAGAGGTCGATGTGCCCCCGGTTGCCCCCCTGGCCCCCGAAACACAAGAAGAGCCCGTGGCTGCGCTAGCCGTGGCCACCGAGATGGAGGACGTCGATCTGCCCGACGCAAATCTGGCTGAGGCAATTGCCGAGTCAGAGCGTCGTGACACTGACCCTGACGCTGCCCGCGCGCCCAGAAAGCGCCGGGCTATGACAAATGACGATTCTGACACTCCCTCACAGACATCTGACGCAGCGAGGCCGCGGAAGAAGGCCCCTAGGGCCTCCCGCACCTCCACCACAGAGTCTGGGACGACTATCGCGGGCTCCTCCCGGAGCACCGCCAAGCAGAAACCGACGAAGACAACGCGGCGGTCCACTCGTCCACCTGCCGCCTCCCGGCAGCCGGACGAGGACGGTTTTGTTGCCCCACCCCGGCGGCACACTGCCAGGGCTGCTGCGCTGCAGCAACCGACCCCGCTGCCGACCGCCAACGCGTTTGCGAGCGCCAGCGTAGATGCATTGGACGATGGCGCCGCGCCCCCGGCGCCTGCCCAAAAGAAGCCGCCGCCTATCGTCATCCAATGGGCTGGCGAGTACAAGGAGTTCCAGCACAAACTGGACAGGGTGGCCCCGTCCGCCGCTGTCAAGAACGCTGGCCGTGACCTCTACAAGGTCACGGTGTCGTCTAACGACGAGTACCGCGCGGTGATGGACGCCATCTGTAAAGATGGCCTCCCGTGCTACACACACCCCTCCGAGCCGCTCAAACTCCTGAAGGTGGTTTTCCGCCACCTTCCACTCAAGTTTGGTGCGGACTACCTTCGTGAGGAGCTCGAGGACATGGGCTTCGGTGTCCGGTCTACCGGACTGATGAAGTCCCCGCGCACGCACCGTGACATGCCACTATACCAGGTTGTCCTCGTTGACAACCTGGAAAATCGGAAGATTTTTCAGGTGCAGCGGGTCGGCCGGGTCAAGGTAGCGGTGGAACCTCTCCGGGCCAAAGGCAAGAGGGCCCAGTGCTTTTCCTGCCAGCGGCTCGACCATGTCTCCCGCTACTGCTCCATGCAGCCCCGCTGCGTGAAGTGCGCGGGCCAGCACGAGAGCAAGTCCTGTGGGCTTGCCAGGGAAGACAAGCCGACGTGCTGCAACTGCGGCGGCACGCACGTCGCTAGCTACAGAGGCTGTTCGGCCTTTAAAAGGGGCCGAAATCAACCGAGAGGAGGGGCTGCGCCCTCTCGTAAGGTGCACCCGTCCACCAGCTTTGCTGCCGCCACCAAGGGCGGCCCGTCAGCCTCCACCGCCCGACCTTCGGCGCAGGCGGAGGGCGAGACGCAGCAACCGACCGCGCCGTCCACGGCTTCGCCCGTGGGGGTGGCAACCCCTGCGCCCTCGCAGAGCGCGCGAGTTGCCGCCCCGCGCAGGCGTCGTCGGCGCGCGGGCCGGGCCACACCTGCCGTTGCGCAACGGACTGCCGCCAACACTCTGCCGCAGCAGAGGACGGCACCTCGTGCTGTGCCGCAACCGAGATCGACTGCTGATGCTCCACAGCAGCCGTCTACTTCGGATCGGCCGCAACAGGCCGCCCCAGTGGTGGAGGCCGCCCCAGAGGCCCCCACCGCCCCCTTGGCCGCCGACGCAGCCGAGCTCCGATCGCTCTTGCGGTCGTTGAGTCAGCTGCTCGAGCAACTCCCGGTGCTAGTCACCGCGGTCACGTCGGCCCTTCAGGCCGGCGTTGCAACTCCACCGCGCCATGGATAATCGCCATATCCATGGCCTCACCGTTTGCACATTTAATGCAAACAGTTTGGTCCCCCAACAAGGAGAATTCAGGGAGTTCTTGCGCGACGAGGCGATTGACATCTGCCTCGTGTGCGAGACCTTCCTGAAGCCGGGACTCCACGTGAATGTGGCCAACTATCGATGCTACCGCACCGACAGGTTGACCCACGGTGGCGGGACGGCAATCTACATCAAGGCGTCCCTGAAGCATCATGATGTTCAGCTTCCGCCCCTCGCTGCAATGGAGGCCACTGGGGTGGCTGTCACCACAACGGCGGGGGTTATCACCTTCGTTGCGGCCTATAGGCCGCCGAGGGGAGTACTTCAGGAGGCTGACGTCGACGCCCTGCTGGCACTGCCCGGGAGAGTCTTCATTGCGGGTGACTTGAATGCCAAGCATCAGCAGTGGAACTCTCGCCTCACCAACGCCAGCGGCCGCCGCCTCCTTCGCGCCACACAACGGCATGGCGCTATTGTACTGGGGCCTTATGAGCACACAGTCTTCCCCCATCGCGGCCAGTCAGATGTGCTCGACATCGCCGTGCTCAAAGGTGTTGGGCACTTCACGTCTGCCACCGTTAGATGCGCCCTGTCGTCCGATCACCTCCCGGTGGTCTTCGACATGGACGTCATCGGTGCAACCATGCAGTCCGACCGCCACAACTTCCGAGGCATAGACGAGGCACGCTTTCGTGTCGAGGTCTCTGACCGCCTTGAGGGCGCGCCCGATCCCGATGTGCAAGGGGCTGATGCAGCATTGGCCTTCTTCACGCGGCACACACTGGCTGCTGCGGAGGCGGCCACCCCCAGGCGGCCGGGAAGACCGCGTGAGATGTCGCGCCAACTCCCGCCGCACATCCTCGAGGCGATCACTAACAAGAATCGCCTCTTCCGGGAGTGGCAGCTTACGCGGCTGCCCGAGACAAAGCGCCGCCTCAACAGGGCGAGGCGTGAGATTCGGGCTGCCATCGATGACCATCGCCATAGGGACTGGGCGGGCCTTGTGGCCACCCTAACTACGACGGACGGTAGTGCTTGGAGCACCGCCAAGCGCTTCCTTCGTCGTCGCCAGCGAGTCCCGCCTCTCGATACGGGTGCGAACGTCGTCTGCGAGCCAGATGCGAAAGCCAGCATCCTTGCGGATACGTTCGCGGCAAACTTTCAGCCTGCTGAAGACGCGGTCGATCCCGACCACGTCCGCCTGGTGGAGGACCGCCTGCCGGTCTTCCTCGCTGCACGGGAGGACGACGACTCGATCGAGGAAATCACAGCAGAGGAAGTGGACTTGCAGCTCCGTCGACTCAACCCGAAGAAGGCGGGCGGCACGGATGGTGTCACTAACCGCCTGTTGAGGATGCTTCCGCCGGAGGTGCACCAATCTCTGGCGGACATCTTTAACAGCATCCTCCGCTCTGGGACCTTCCCTTCCGCGTGGAAACACGCGGAAGTGGTTGCCATCCCCAAGAGCGGCAAGGATCCACGCCAGGCCGCGAACTACCGGCCGATCAGTCTGCTCCCGTCCCTCTCAAAAGTGTTTGAGAGGTTGTACGCGGAGCGACTGCTACGCCATGTGACGGAACAGCAGCTCATACCCGAGGAGCAGTTTGGTTTCCGGTGCGGCCACTCTACCACGCAGCAGCTGTTGCGCCTCGTGGAGCAGGCGATGCGAGCGCTGGAGACGCGGGAGTACCTAGGGGCGGTGCTTCTCGACGTCTCCAAGGCCTTCGACTGCGTGTGGCACGACGGCCTCGTGTACAAACTTTTTGCACACGGGGTACCGACGTCGCACGTAGTCCTGCTGCGCTCGTATCTCTCGGGGCGCACTTTTCACGTCCGAGCGGATGGAGGCATTTCCACCGATCGGCCGATTCGAGCGGGAGTACCGCAGGGGTCGGTCCTCGGCCCCCTGTTGTACTCCCTGTACACCGCCGACGCTCCGCGGGTGGCACGCGTGGAGTTGGCACTTTACGCCGACGACACGGCGTTGTTCACCCGCAGCATGAACGCGGCCGAGATGCGCCGTCGCCTCCAGCTCGGATGTGACGCCCTGGGCTCATGGTCCACGAAATGGCGCTTGAAGTTCAACGCTGCCAAGAGCCAGGCTGTAATCTTCAGCAGGAAGAGGCTGCCACCGGACCTACCGCCGGTCACGATCATGGGGGGCCCCATCCCGTGGTCGCGGACCGGCAAATACCTCGGGGTGACGTTAGACAGGCACCTGACGTGGCTGCCTCACGTCCGAGACGTCAGAGGGCGGGCAGTGGGGCGCCTTCGTGCGCTCTACCCACTGCTCAACCCTTCATCGCCACTTCCTCCACGCCACGGCCTCACCATGTATCTGTCCCTAGTCCGGCCGGTACTGGAATACGCGGCTGTGGTGTGGGGCAACGCGGCAGCGTCGCACATTGCGACGCTCCAACGAGTGCAAAATAGGGCGCTGCGACTGGCGCTCCACAAGCCGCCTCGCTATCCGGCGAGACTCCTCCATGAGGAAGCTGGAATCCCCCTCCTGCGGGATCGCTTCCGGCAAACCGCCAGGGTGTTCTACAGGAATGCAGAACACTCTGGCAACCGCCTAATCCGTGGTCTGGGCCGCCAGGTCCACCACAGGCCGACGACTCGTTGGCCAGATATACTGCGAGACTAATATCTCGCAGCCTGCTGTCGCAACGAAGGGCGTCCCAATACACGACGCCCAGTGAGGACAGCTCACCCTCTTAGGACACACTGCAACAAATAGATGTCGCCGCAGGAACAGCAGCCCAGCTGCTTAAACTGCCCCTACACCTGGCTTAGGAAGCCAGAGTTTTTGTGCGTGCGTGCGTGCGGCGCCGCCACTCCGCTGCTCGACTCGCTGCGGCTCGCACCGTCCTTCGTCTCGTCTCGTTTTCACACCACAGCCCATCGCCATGTCCGGACGCGGAAAGGGAGGCAAAGTCAAGGGCAAGTCAAAGTCCCGCTCCAGCAGGGCCGGGCTCCAGTTCCCGGTCGGCAGAATCCACCACCTCCTGCGCAAGGGAAACTACGCCGAGCGCGTCGGCGCCGGGGCGCCCGTCTACCTCGCCGCCGTCATGGAGTACCTCGCGGCTGAGGTGCTCGAGCTGGCCGGAAACGCGGCCCGCGACAACAAGAAGACGCGCATCATCCCGCGCCACCTGCAGCTTGCCATCCGCAACGACGAGGAGCTCAACAAGCTCCTGTCGGGCGTCACCATCGCACAGGGTGGTGTCCTGCCCAACATCCAGGCCGTCCTGCTGCCAAAGAAGACCGAGAAGAAGGCCTAAACAGAGAGGCCAGGCAATCGGCACGCGGACCCGCCGCCCAGCAGCGCTGCGTGCTCCCCTGCACGCAACGCGCTTTGCCGGCCCGGCTCACAACAATCGGCCCTTTTCAGGGCCACCACACAAACCTACGTCCAAAGCAAAATTGCAGTCGTCCTCGCCGCACTTTACTTTAACGTCACTTCCACAGCCGCCGCCGGCAACAAGACCATACCAACTGCTACGATTGCAGGGGGGAGAAATTCTGCGAGGTACCTCGGTGTCACGCCTGACATCCAAGTGTCACATAGGGGAACTTGGCACAAACGCTCACGCCAGGATGCACATCCTGTACCCTGTTCCCTCGACCCCGCAACAGGCGTAGCGATACTGGAATATGCGCGCCCTGTATGGGGCTGTGCAGCCAGATCGACGATGCATCGCCTACAGAAGGGTCCAAAGCAGAGCGCTCTACGACGGGCCTTACACGTCCCCGCGGCAGACCTGCATAGAACCACTCACAACACGATTCCGCGCCCTGGCACAAGCGTTCTACGCCACCGCGCGGAAGTCAGAAAATGACTGTTACGTCTTGACCCTTGGGCGATATGAACACCACAGGGACAGATGTGCAAGACCCGAGAGTCGCTGCTCCAGCAGTAGCACAGACAGAACACATAATCACTCTCAACAAACAGCAACGTCCGAAAACAAGCACAGTACCGAAGATAAGAACAACACACAGAAAAGAGGAGCAAATGTCCACAGGCGACAATAACCTCCACCAACTCCCCCTCTAACGGTAAGAGGACTAAAAGAGAGAAGAACAAGAAGAGCCGCCGCCATCTTGTCGTCCACAGCCCGTGTGGCCCAACACACACACACACACACCTTGTTTTGTTTCGTTTGCCTCAAGCACCTCCACGCACGCACAGTCGCCTTCCAAACGACAAGACAACGACAGCAATAATGACCACTGCGAGAGGAGCGTGTCGACACACCGCCCTCCACTCCCGCGCGCCCCAAACAAACGAAACAGCTGATCCGGCCGCCTATCGGCACGCCTTGCCTCGGCAACTCCAACGCCGCCGCAAACACACACAGCCAAACCGCGCAAATATTCACCGCCTCTCGCACAACAACAACAACAACAACACACAGCCCGGCATCTCCATCGATCGATAAACAAAGCAAACACAAAACGCCCTCTCTCGCACACACAGCCGCAAGACCCGCTTCCTTTCCTTTCTCCCAGTCACGTCACGTCAGTCAAACGAAAACGAAATGAAGAATGAAAGAAAGAAGGCAGGCAGGCAGGCAACACACGCAGCAACAACACAGACTCTTTCGCACTTTTCAATTTCCGAACAGTGTGGTGGCCCTGAAAAGGGCCGTTTTCGTCTCTCCCACGGCCGCGGGAAGGCCAACGCGGCACAGCACACCGGCTGCGACGCGCCTAACCGCCGAAACCGTACAGGGTGCGCCCCTGCCTCTTCAGGGCGTACACCACGTCCATGGCCGTCACAGTCTTGCGCTTGGCGTGCTCAGTGTACGTCACCGCGTCGCGGATCACGTTCTCCAGGAACACCTTCAGCACTCCGCGGGTCTCCTCGTAGATCAGACCAGAGATGCGCTTCACGCCGCCCCTGCGAGCCAGGCGGCGGATCGCGGGCTTCGTGATGCCCTGGATGTTGTCGCGCAACACCTTGCGGTGCCGCTTGGCGCCACCCTTGCCGAGCCCCTTTCCTCCCTTGCCGCGGCCAGTCATCTCTTCTAAATCCTCAAAAAAGCTCAGGCAAGCAAAACGTCTGCTGCAGCGGCTGGCTCCTCACCCGGCGCTAGCGAGTCGGCTACGGTCTGCGCCCAGCGCACGCGCCAGCCCCCCTATATAGACTCTGGCCCGCCCTCCCCCCACCACGCGCAACCGAGGGCATATAAGCGCACCACGGTGGCTGGCGCGCGCCCGTGTCGTCAAGGCAGCACCCGACGCAGCACCTCGCTCGCCTCCACGCCGCTCCGCTACCGCTATGGCCCGCACAAAGCAAACGGCCCGCAAGTCCACCGGCGGAAAGGCGCCGCGCAAACAGCTCGCCACCAAGGCGGCGAGGAAGAGCGCGCCCGCCACCGGCGGCGTCAAGAAGCCCCACCGCTACAGGCCGGGCACCGTCGCCCTGCGAGAAATCAGGCGCTACCAGAAGAGCACAGAGCTGCTCATCCGCAAGCTGCCATTCCAGCGCCTAGTGCGCGAGATCGCCCAGGACTTCAAGACCGACCTGCGCTTCCAGAGCTCCGCGGTCATGGCCCTGCAGGAGGCCAGCGAGGCCTACCTCGTCGGCCTCTTCGAAGACACCAACCTGTGCGCAATCCACGCCAAGCGCGTCACCATCATGCCCAAGGACATCCAGCTCGCGCGCCGCATCCGCGGCGAGCGCGCCTAAACACCGCGCCAGCCGCTGGGCACCGCCCACGCACGCAAACAAACAAAACGGCCCTTTTAAGGGCCACTAACATCACTCCGTCGCGAGCAAACTTTGTCGGTCGCCTCTCGCCCCACAACCAGAGAACCAAAGACAAAACACCGCTTCCACTTCCCGTCCGTCCGCCACAGCCGCTCTCCTCTGCCAGCTTGCTGGCGCGCGCAACAATCAATCAACATCATCCCTCCCCGGCGCGGCGCTCAAAGCGCACAACACCCATCGGCCGACGCCGTCAACCACACGGGTGGCTGGCCGGCCGCCGCTTCGTTTCGAAACAAACAAACAAACAAAACAAAAACCCGCACCAACGGCCAGCCAGGCACGCAGGCTCGTCCAACGCCACCGACCCTTTCCACATCTCAACGTCCCCCGCCCCCGTTGCAAGAACACACACACAACCAAGACAAGACACATCCGAGGAGAAGGCAGGCAAACAGACAGACAAACCAAAGTATTCAAACAACATGACACAAACCAACCGTCGGCCGGCCGCGACCAAAAACGGCGACAAGCAACCGCTACCGCCGCCCGCACCCGCCACCGACCCCCCGCAATCCAACCACCACGGCACGCAAACAGTATCCACACACGGGCATACAGAAACGCCAGACGGCACAACCACACCGCAACACGACAATCAAAACCTTCCCGACGTGCTTTGATGGCCCTGAGAAGGGCCGTTTTGGGCCGCGCGTCTCTTGCGCGCCACTAGACGACGGGGACGGGGGGTGGGGACGACGGAGTCAACCGCCAACCCTTCCTTTCCTTTCCCATTCCTTTCTTCTTCTCCTCTACTTCTTCTTCTTGGGCGACGCCTTCGCCTTAGACGGCGTCGTCGCCTTCTTCGGGCGCGGCGCCTTCGGCTTCTTCGTCGGAACCTTGGCGGCCTTCTTCGCCTTCGACGGCGACTTGGCCTTGGCCGGCTTGGCAGCAGCCGCCTTCTTCGCACCGGCGGGAGCGGCCGACGCCGCAGACGCCTTCTTGGCGGCGCCCGCCTTCCGACCAGTCGCCGCCTTCACGCCACCAGCCTTCTTTGCGCCGGCCGCACGGGCACCCTTCTTCTCCTTGCTGGCCGGAGCGGCGCGCTTCTTCTTGGCACCGCCAGCACGAGCCTTGCCGCCCTCAGCCGCCCCGCCGCCGGCGCCGGCAAGCTTGAAAGAGCCGGACGCGCCCTTCCCCTTCGTCTGCACCAGCTCGCCCGCCACCACGGCCGACTTGAGGTACTTCTTGATAAACGGCGCCAGCTTCTCCGCGTCCAGCTTGTAGTGCGCGGCAATGTACTTCTTGATCGCCTGCAGCGACGATCCGCCGCGCTCCTTCAGACTCTTGATGGCGGCCGTCACCATCTCAGAGGTGCGCGGGTGCGCAGGCTTGGCGCGCGGCTTCTTCGCAGACGACGCAGACTTTGCCTTCTTCGTAGTGCCGGTGGCGGCGGGTGCCGCAGCAGTCTCGTTCGTAGCCGCCTGATCTGCCATTTCGACGACGCGCGTTAACACACAACACAGCGAGCAGCGAGAGCGAGAAGAGACACGCAGCGAGCGGAGCGCACAGCAGAGGAATAGCCGCCTCGCGCCACAGGCCCAGCCAGTGTCGCGGGCGGGCGCGGACGGCCGAGAGAGCGGCCGCCACTCTGCGCGCCGCCGCGCCGCGCCTCCCGCGCTTGCTACCGCCCAACGTCCGACAGCCTGTGCGGAGCAGCCCCACACCTGCGCCACAACCACCCGCGCCTTTCAAACCACCGAGGATGGGGCTACACACAGCCACACCACAGTCGCCAACCAGTCGCCACGGCAGCGCCGCAAACCACGGCCAAACTGCAGCCACCGCGCGCTACAGCCTGGGTCGGCCCGCCGAGAATCGCCGCCCACGCCCAAATGCCGCCCCCACAGCCCCAGCCGGCGACCGGCCACAATGGCCAAACCTTCGGCAAAGGCCCCACACCGTCGCCGCGGCAGCCCGGCCAGCGCGGCCGGCGCCACAGCCACACAAGAGGAGGCGTGCGGCGATGACGGCCGTGCAAACGCACCTCCGCCGCCCCATCGCCCTCCCACCGTTTCCCGATCGGCCCGCAGCCGTCGGGCCACGTCCTCCTCCTCTCGCCCGCCAACATTCACAGCCCTTTCGTTCGTTTCCCAACAATTTCAATTGTGCCCGCCGCAAAAAACGGGCGCCGCCTGCAAAGCAACATGCTCCGCCGGAGCGCCCCTCGCCGCTTACGAGCCAACCCCTCGCCCGAGGCAAACCGAAATCCGCAACTACAGACCAACCCAATCTGCCGTCAGCACACACGACAGCCAACATCACGCGTTACGAGTTAGACATTAGGTTCACACGTCTCGGTTAGGTTCGGTGGACGTGGGTTGGGTTAAGGGCACTTGGGTTAGGTTAAGCATTCAAAACACACGTCAGGCGTCAGAGGTTAGGTTAGGTTACGTTACATTAAGGTTAGGTTAGGTTAGGTTAGGTTAGGGGCACTTGGGTTAGGTTAAGGGTCGGTGTTAGGTTAAGCGTCAAACTTAGGTTAAGCATTCAAACCACACGTCGGGCGTCCGAGGTTAGGTTAGGTTAGGTTAGGTTAGGTTAAGGCCACTTGGGTTAGGTTAAGCCTCAAACTTAGGTTAAGCATTCAAACACACGTCGGGCGTCAGGTGGCCGCAGCAGCCGCACCTACCTACCTACCCACCCACCCACCCACCCACCTCACGGCCGGACAGCTTGGCTTACTTGGCGCTGAGGCTGACCTCACCGCACCTCACCTCACGCTACGCAACGCTACACAGGTTCGGTTCGCTCAGCTTAGGC
This sequence comes from Schistocerca cancellata, assembly GCF_023864275.1. NCBI lineage: Eukaryota > Metazoa > Arthropoda > Insecta > Orthoptera > Acrididae > Schistocerca > Schistocerca cancellata. The sequence goes on along the minus strand of NC_064634.1, from coordinate 456,469,813 downwards.
TTAGAGCTTAAGCGCCGAGGTCGGATTACGTTGGTTCACCTTCGGGCGCCACACTTTGGGTGTAAAGGTCGCGTCGGGTCGTCGGCACGCCGCAAAAACAAAAACAAAAGCGAAGCCACAGACAACGCCGACAAACGGGCAGCACGACCACGACCAGATACCGAGACACACGGACCACCCACCGGCCAAAGGGCACCAAACAACAAACCAGAGCACCACGTGTCGACCAGAGCAACCCGCCGCTCACGCGACGTGGCTGGCACCGAAGGGCCGCCGCAACTGCGCTTTCCGCGCCGGGCCGGATGCACGTGCGGCAACACCACCACCGCACACAGCCGCTGTTCAACATCAACCAACAACACGCCGCGGTCGCAGCCTCAACGCCAGCACACGTTTGCACCACCATTCACACGCACCGCACAAACAGCTGTCGCCGACAACACAAACACACCGCAACGACGCCGCCGCCGCCGCCGCCGCCGCCTCTACTTGTGCCGGCCACCCACCCCACCGACGGCGCACCTGTCGCCAGCCGGCAGTCGGCAGTCGGCAGTCGGCAGTCGGCAGTCGGCACGGGAAACGCACACCGCCACTTCGCTCGCGCGCACGCCACCAACCAGTCGTCGTCTCCAAAAACAACAAACAAACATAGGGCAGGCAACAAATCGCCTCGCACGAACCGTCCACAAAACTATCAAAGCACAGCCTCTGGCTAACGGCCACGACGCAGCGGCACGCTGCTCCTTTCCCCGCCCCACTCCATTCACAAAGTCACGCGACACCTTTCCGCCACTACGCGCAGCCGCACCCGACGCCCGTGGCAACGACACAACTACTGCACTATCCACCGTACACACAGCCAGCCAGCCAGCCAGCCAGCCAGCCAGCCAGCCAGCCAGCCAGCCAGCCAAAAGCACACCAACGACCCAAACACGCACGTGCAACGGCACGCCCCAAACCAGTCAACGTCGACAACCACACGCACGGCTGGAAACAGGCGTCCTTCCACGTTGCCATCAAGCTACACACAAGACACAAGGAACCAACAACAGCACGCCTGCCCGCCCGCCCCACTCTCACGCCGCAAAAAGCACACCGAAACCGCCAAACGCACATTCCCATCGCACTGACACCGACCGGCTCGCTACCACCACACCTCTCGGCAGCCGTTTCGCAGACATGACACGGCGCGACATGACATCACGACCAACTCTCCTTTCCCCGACGCCTTCGGCCGGAGCACAACGCCGCCAATTCGCCACACAGTCGACAAGCGCCCGCCCTCCCTGCACGACGCCGCGCAGCAAACGCGCCCGCAAACACATACCTCTCCTCTCTCTCGGCCGCCCGACGCGCCAACCGCCACACCGCCAGCCACTCGCAATTGTGCACTGCCGCCAGCCACACGTCCAACACGCCGCGCCGCCTCCGGCCACCCGCCAGGGGGCGCTCACGTCCGCGACAACAGCGCGGCCCGCCGGGCCAAACCGAACCGAGCCGCCCGCCGCTGCTCTGCACATCTTCCTGCGCGCATCAACAAAACGAGGCAAGCGAGCACACCCCGTCACAACGCCACATCACGCAAATGCCGTGCCGACCTCTTGTGTCTACCGCCTAAATTGCACTCACCAGCCGCCCCTTCTTCTTCCTATCTATCTATCTGTGCGTCTGTGTCGGTCCGCGCGTGACGCCTCTCAACATCCGCCGTCGCCGTCCCCGTTTCCGCCCCAATGCCATCGTCGCGCCGCCGCCTCCTCCTCCTCCTCCGCCGCCCCTGTCCGGCCCGCACCACACCATACACCGCTGCTTGTCCCGGCCGTTGCCACCAAAGGCGCCTACCGCAAACGCGCCACGCCGCAGCCCCCGTGCGTGCATCTCCGTGCCGACGCTGCCTCTCTGCCCTCCCGCACGCACTCGACCGACCGACATGCACTGCGTCGACGGCCTCGACAACACAGTCTCTGGGCTCCGCACTGCGTGTTCCGGTACGCGCGCTCAAACACCTATGTACTCATTACCAGCGATGGCGAGGCACCACACAATCTCTGACCAGAGAGTTTCTTATCGTCGCTAGTCTGCGCCACACGACACTAGTGGCACGTAGCGGGTCGGCAGGAACAGTTGTCATCTCTATGTGGCGGGTCGGGAGAGGTCGTAGTCAGTCGACGACAGTATTAGCGAGTGGACGATTGTACTGAGCGGGCGGCGGCGTGCTCTTCTCGCGACTCTGGTCTCCGTTCGGGACGATGCATATTGTTATAAAAGGTAAGGTAATGAAGCTGCATTGCGCAAATCTAATAATGTATGTCAATTGTAACTATTTTCTTCACAACAAAATGCCCCAATAATACTTTGTTTCCAAAGTAACTTTTTTTTAAAGGTAAAACCATTCATTTCCATTTAAAGAATATTTCCTCCAACAATCAAAAAATTCAATGTGAGCCGGCATTCATTGCACGAAGCTGTGTACAGGTATCTACAGTTAAGAGCACATATAGATGCAGTTTGTTTCCTCTTTTGCCTTTTTTTTCATTGACGTAACGATCTTTTGCTCTTTTTTTTTTTGTTTTTTATTCTGATTTGTACGTAGGCTGTTTGTTTACATTTTTTTTTATTGGTAATGCCACGTAGCGCTCTGTGTGAAAATCACTGCCTGTGCCGTGTGCAGTCAGTGGCCAGTTTGCATTGTTGTCATATGAACCTGCTATAGCTGGATGTGAACAGCGCGTACCGTTGCGCAGTTAGGGGTGAGCCGCCAGCACTGGTGCATGTGAGGAGAGATATGGCGGACTTTTCAAATTACATATATTATGACTTGTGATGATATTAAGGGTAAATACATTGTTTGTTGTTCTCTATTAAAATCTTTACTTTGCTAACTATCCCTATCAGTAGTTAGTGCCCTCCGTAGTTTGAATCTCTTATTTAGCTGGCAGTAGTGGTGCTCGCTGTATTGCCGTACTTCGAGTAATGACGATTTTTGTGAGGTAAGTGATTTCCGAAAGGTGTACTTTAATGTTACTCAGGGCCATTCTTTTGCAGGGATCTTTGATAGTCAGATTGCGTTGCGCTCAAAATATAGTGCGTCACTTTAAGCGCAGTTTTGTATACATTGTTGTTCAAAGGGGGACGTTTCAGAATACAGGGCCGAAGGTCAGCCAGCGCTGCCCTTACAACGTTTATCGGGTTTTCAATTATGTCTCTTGAGATGTTCATGGTTCATTATTTCCATTCATCATATTATCGCGCGTTTCCCATCAATCTTCGTTCGTTCATTTTCTAGGGACGTTAACAACATTCTGGCACATTTTTATCATCATTCACGCACTCACTTACTTACGACTATTTGTGCGGGGAGGTTACACTTGGGTCCATTTCCATTTACATTCAATGTTGATAGACCTTTTTTTTGTTGTTGTTTTGTTGCTGGCAGGTTACAAACGCCTCATTTTATGTTGGTTGCAGCGTTTTTCTCCTTCTTCTAGTGTTTTCCCCGCTCTCACCACCGCCCCCGCCCCTCCCGCATCCGTCGGTCTCACCACGTTCACTGACGGCCGCGTCTGCGGCTACACCACAACACAACAACGGCCCCCTCCCGGCAACCCATTCGTTTTCTCTTCTTTTGCACAAAAACAACGCCGCACGCGCCAGCCGAGCGCAGCGCAAGCCACCCACACCGCGCCCCTCCCCGTCTTTATAGCCCCCGCTTCTTGTTTTCTTCGTTTGCCCCCTCCCATCTCCCGAATGCCATGCCATGCCATGCCAGCAGCGTTACGCGTGCCCCTCCCCTGTCCACACACTACCGCGAAACGAACAGCCTTCCGGGCCACATGCAGGGCACGCCCACCGCCATTCCCGGACGCAATTCTCGAAACAACACACACACAAAATGAACGCACTATCCCCACTTCGCTTCTCTCTCTCTCTCTCTCTCTCTCTCTCTCTCTCTCTCTCTCTCTCTCTCTCTCTCTCGTCCCTTCCCTTTAACGAAAGACAAACAAACCCCAGTTAACACACTTTCTCGACACCTTCATGTAGGGAGGGAGGGAGGGAGGGTGCGTGCGTGCGTTGTCTCGACCGTGACGGCAACCATCGACGATCCATTTCCCCCACTGGTAAAACATGTTCACTAACACCTACAGACATCATTCCGTACACACACAATGGCTTTGCACACGAACATAGACGGCACGGGCACTGTCGTACATTCTTCCTCAGAACCATCTCAACGAACGTTACATACACATCCGGGAAAGCAAAGCAAAGCAACGCAACGCACACAATTCAGCCGTCAAAGGTAACGTTCACCACGGCAGACACTTGCCGCCGCGCCGTTACACGCATTTCAGTGCGGCTACAATACACCTCCGACACGGGAACGTTCCGTTGCTCTACACCGCGTTTCTCCGTTTTGTTTGGTTTTTTTTTCTTTTTTCTCTCTCTCTCTACTTTTTTTTTTCCCCTCTGTCCTTTCCTCCACCATTCTCTCCTCACGTTCTGCCCAGACATTCGACCGATCACAGAGGTTCACCTTTCGGTAACCGTTCTCAGCGCGACGGTATGACGGGTGTTCAAGACGTACCGTTGCGTGATGCCGGTGTACCGCGCCGATCGACAGTTTCCCAGAGGCGACGGATCGGACCACATCACCGACACACACAAACACGTGTGCGCACATTCGCCAAAGCGACCGTCGTCTTCTAGCGTCGCGCTTACTGTACTGTACTGTACTGCACTGGACTGGACACGCGTGCATGCATCTTCAATGACGACGTCGGTGTGCGTGCGTCGTACGCACAAGCAGACACAGTCAGTCAGACACGACTATCGAAATCAGAGTCGGAGGGAAGGTACATCATCGTGCGTGTCGCCCGTACAATGCAATACACATTGGTGTCTCAATGCGCGTTCATTTAAACGTCACTCACACGCCTCCACGCTGCAGCATTTACAGACACATCTCACCCTAGCCATGTATGGCGTGCAAACCGACCCGAAAAAACGGCCGTCGTTACACACTGACATTCCCAACAATCGCGTTTCGTTTCCATCCGTCACGTAACTAACCGGCACCTCCATCCAAAGGACACATCACCGATCGCACTTCCCCCACCTCGCAGACAGGTAACACCAACGAGTTGTGCGCACGTGCCTCCATTCCACGTCACACCGTGGCCGTACCCCGCAACACGCGACGCGCCCCCATCAATCAAATTCATCGCATCGGCCACCCCACCCCGTCGCGTCGCAACCAAAGCGGTAGCTATTGCCGCCGTCCACCCACTCACACACAAAACAACAACAACAACAACAACAACAACAATTCCGCCCTTCCCGCAAAGGCCATTTGGTGGCCCTGAAAAGGGCCGTTTTTGCCGCTCTCGCAACGGAGGAGCCTTCTCTCCTTCCATTCCAGAGCCACCTCCTTACTTGGAGCTCGTGTACTTGGTCACCGCCTTCGTGCCCTCGCTCACGGCGTGCTTGGCCAGCTCGCCAGGCAGCAACAGCCGCACAGCGGTCTGGATCTCGCGGGACGTGATGGTCGAGCGCTTGTTGTAGTGCGCCAGGCGGGACGCCTCGGCCGCGATGCGCTCGAAAATGTCGTTCACGAAGCTGTTCATGATGCTCATCGCCTTCGACGAGATGCCCGTGTCAGGGTGCACCTGCTTCAGCACCTTGTAGATGTAGATGGCATAGCTCTCCTTCCTCTTGCGCTTCTTCTTCTTGTCGCCCTTCGAAATGTTCTTCTGAGCCTTGCCAGCCTTCTTGGCGGCCTTCCCGCTAGTCTTGGGCGGCATCTCAAACAAGAACGTGAACGTACGGCAGCAACACCAGTAGCAAGCGCTCCGCTCTAGTCAGCGTCTCCCCACACAGTGGCACCCAGCGCGCCCCGCCGCCGCACCTTTACCAGCTCGCCCCGTTGCGGCCGCCGACCAATGGGCCGCGAGCGCAACCGGCCGCCGCACCCGAGAGCATAAAGGACCCCCACCCCTGGCGGCGCCGCCACTCCGCTGCTCGACTCGCTGCGGCTCGCACCGTCCTTCGTCTCGTCTCGTTTTCACACCACAGCCCATCGCCATGTCCGGACGCGGAAAGGGAGGCAAAGTCAAGGGCAAGTCAAAGTCCCGCTCCAGCAGGGCCGGGCTCCAGTTCCCGGTCGGCAGAATCCACCGCCTCCTGCGCAAGGGAAACTACGCCGAGCGCGTCGGCGCCGGGGCGCCCGTCTACCTCGCCGCCGTCATGGAGTACCTCGCGGCTGAGGTGCTCGAGCTGGCCGGAAACGCGGCCCGCGACAACAAGAAGACGCGCATCATCCCGCGCCACCTGCAGCTTGCCATCCGCAACGACGAGGAGCTCAACAAGCTCCTGTCGGGCGTCACCATCGCACAGGGTGGTGTCCTGCCCAACATCCAGGCCGTCCTGCTGCCAAAGAAGACCGAGAAGAAGGCCTAAACAGAGAGGCCAGGCAATCGGCACGCGGACCCGCCGCCCAGCAGCGCTGCGTGCTCCCCTGCACGCAACGCGCTTTGCCGGCCCGGCTCACAACAATCGGCCCTTTTCAGGGCCACCACACAAACCTACGTCCAAAGCAAAATTGCAGTCGTCCTCGCCGCACTTTACTTTAACGTCACTTCCACAGCCGCCGCCGGCAACAAGACCATACCAACTGCTACGATTGCAGGGGGGAGAAATTCTGCGAGGTACCTCGGTGTCACGCCTGACATCCAAGTGTCACATAGGGGAACTTGGCACAAACGCTCACGCCAGGATGCACATCCTGTACCCTGTTCCCTCGACCCCGCAACAGGCGTAGCGATACTGGAATATGCGCGCCCTGTATGGGGCTGTGCAGCCAGATCGACGATGCATCGCCTACAGAAGGGTCCAAAGCAGAGCGCTCTACGACGGGCCTTACACGTCCCCGCGGCAGACCTGCATAGAACCACTCACAACACGATTCCGCGCCCTGGCACAAGCGTTCTACGCCACCGCGCGGAAGTCAGAAAATGACTGTTACGTCTTGACCCTTGGGCGATATGAACACCACAGGGACAGATGTGCAAGACCCGAGAGTCGCTGCTCCAGCAGTAGCACAGACAGAACACATAATCACTCTCAACAAACAGCAACGTCCGAAAACAAGCACAGTACCGAAGATAAGAACAACACACAGAAAAGAGGAGCAAATGTCCACAGGCGACAATAACCTCCACCAACTCCCCCTCTAACGGTAAGAGGACTAAAAGAGAGAAGAACAAGAAGAGCCGCCGCCATCTTGTCGTCCACAGCCCGTGTGGCCCAACACACACACACACACACCTTGTTTTGTTTCGTTTGCCTCAAGCACCTCCACGCACGCACAGTCGCCTTCCAAACGACAAGACAACGACAGCAATAATGACCACTGCGAGAGGAGCGTGTCGACACACCGCCCTCCACTCCCGCGCGCCCCAAACAAACGAAACAGCTGATCCGGCCGCCTATCGGCACGCCTTGCCTCGGCAACTCCAACGCCGCCGCAAACACACACAGCCAAACCGCGCAAATATTCACCGCCTCTCGCACAACAACAACAACAACAACACACAGCCCGGCATCTCCATCGATCGATAAACAAAGCAAACACAAAACGCCCTCTCTCGCACACACAGCCGCAAGACCCGCTTCCTTTCCTTTCTCCCAGTCACGTCACGTCAGTCAAACGAAAACGAAATGAAGAATGAAAGAAAGAAGGCAGGCAGGCAGGCAACACACGCAGCAACAACACAGACTCTTTCGCACTTTTCAATTTCCGAACAGTGTGGTGGCCCTGAAAAGGGCCGTTTTCGTCTCTCCCACGGCCGCGGGAAGGCCAACGCGGCACAGCACACCGGCTGCGACGCGCCTAACCGCCGAAACCGTACAGGGTGCGCCCCTGCCTCTTCAGGGCGTACACCACGTCCATGGCCGTCACAGTCTTGCGCTTGGCGTGCTCAGTGTACGTCACCGCGTCGCGGATCACGTTCTCCAGGAACACCTTCAGCACTCCGCGGGTCTCCTCGTAGATCAGACCAGAGATGCGCTTCACGCCGCCCCTGCGAGCCAGGCGGCGGATCGCGGGCTTCGTGATGCCCTGGATGTTGTCGCGCAACACCTTGCGGTGCCGCTTGGCGCCACCCTTGCCGAGCCCCTTTCCTCCCTTGCCGCGGCCAGTCATCTCTTCTAAATCCTCAAAAAAGCTCAGGCAAGCAAAACGTCTGCTGCAGCGGCTGGCTCCTCACCCGGCGCTAGCGAGTCGGCTACGGTCTGCGCCCAGCGCACGCGCCAGCCCCCCTATATAGACTCTGGCCCGCCCTCCCCCCACCACGCGCAACCGAGGGCATATAAGCGCACCACGGTGGCTGGCGCGCGCCCGTCAGACTCGAGTTAGCGATGCCGAGCGAGACGGACGCACGCGCCGAGCGCTCCGCTCCAGAGGCCGCTAATGCGTCTCCGACAGCTCCAGCGGACAGGGCCGCGTCCCTGCACGCTAACGGGGTCGAGTCGAGTACGTCAGATTCGCTACGGAGCGTCTCTGATAGTACTCCTCCCTCAACGAGCGTCGACCGTGCTCACGCCTATCGCGTCACTCGCGTAAGTGAAACCGCGCTTTCGATATCTAGCGAGTGTTGTGCGTCGTTGCAGCTGCCGCTGGAGACGCCTGTGGACGTCCCCACCGCGCAGCAGGACATCGACGAAGCATTCCAGCATCTGGTGAGTCTCATGCCTCAAGCAGCCGCTGCACCCCTCGGAGTCGACTCCGATAACGACGAAGAGGAAATGCAGACGGAGCAGACATCGGCAGGCTCACAAGCGTCTACGTCGCGTGCCTCGAGGAAGAGGCAGAAGTCCGACGACGACTCCTCAGCCCCGGACGCGCGCAAGTTCCGCAAGGAAAACGCGCTAAACGGCACCAAAACCGGGACGAAAATTCGCCGCCGCACGCTGAAGTCCAAAGTGGACAACGACGGCTTCGTAGCTCCCACGAAGACCGCAAAAGCCACACGACAACCGACAGCAGCACCAGTAGGCACGAGCAACAGCTTCCAAGCACTAAGTGACTCGGAAGACGAGGAGCTGACTCTGCCACCGCTGCAGCAGCGTCGCGCACCGCCGCCGCTTATAGTGAAGTTTGAACGCCACTTTCGTGAGCTGCAGAACGCTCTGAACTTGCTGATTGGAAGGGACAGCTACACCATCAGCACGTCAGGCGATGACCTTCACAAAGTGAAGGTGAAAACCACCGAACACTTCGTGAAACTCAGCGAGGAATGCACCAGACGGGGCTGGAATTTCTACACCTTCAGCTCCAACAGGAAGAAGCCCCTGAAGGTTGTATTTCGAAAAATCCCTCGCACCTTAAAGCCGGAAGAGGTGAAGGAAGATCTGGAACAAATGGGCTACTGCGTCGAGGAAGTCATAAGAATGAAACTTCATCGCACCAAGGGACGCAACCCGCTCTTCCTGGTAATTGCAAGCAACACGGCGGAAAACCGGAAGCTTTTCCAACTCAAGCGGATAGGCAACTTGGAAGTGTGTGCAGAAGTGCTACGCAACAAAGCTGCATACGCTCAGTGCTTTCGCTGCCTGGAACTCGGCCACTCGACTAAGTACTGTGGAATGCCCGAGTATTGTGTAAAGTGCGGTGAGCAACACGCCACCGAAGCGTGTGCTAAAACTGGTGTACCACACAAAGACTTTACGCCCAAGTGCAAACTCTGTGGCGAAGAGCACTGCGCAAATTATAGAGGCTGCACAAGACACAAAACGTTTGCGGCTCGCGCCCGCGGAAACGAAACGCAGCAGCGAAGAGTTTCGGCGGGAACGTCGCACCCACGTGGAGCCCCAACGCACAGCCAGACAAAGAGGAGACGAGGCCGCCGAGGCCGCGCATCCGGCCGACCACATTCCGAGGCGGTCGTCAACCTCGCCCAGCAGCGCGGGAACTCCGACGCCCGGAACAAAGAGCGGCAGCAACCCCACAGGCAGCCGCAGAACGCCCCACCGGCAATGGAGCGCGATGGCGGACAGACTCCGCCCGCCGCCTCACAGCAGGTACAAGCGCGCCTTCACGCAGCACCGGCCGCAGCCAACCAGGCCGCAGGCCCGCCTTCCCCGCCGCAGCGAGCCGCGCCATTGGCGGCCCAGCCGCAGGTAGTTCCCCCGCCTGCGCCCCTACCTCGGCAATCAGCTCCTACCACCGCGCCTCGACGTAACGGAGCGGACCAATCAGCGCCGCCCGTCCCGGACCGGTCCAGCATGGTCGACTTCCCTGAACCGCGATGGCGTCGGCATCGGCCAATCACCGGCCAGCAGCCTGCTCCAGCAGCCCACACCAACGGCGGCCAGCAGCGCAGCGGCAACCGGACCACTGGCGACGGCCATACTGTCGGCCCCCGACAAAATGGCGTACACACCGACCGCCATGATGTCGGCCCCCGACAGGATGGCGACCGCATCGACCGTCTCCTTGACACGATGCAACTAATGATGGCTCGCGTGACCGAGCTGATGGCCGCAGTACAGCAAGTACTCGCCATAGCCTCTTCCACCGCCCATCATGCCTGAAAACCCAAGAAGCCTCAGGGTCTGCGTATTCAACGCCAATGGCCTGAAAACGCAGGACGGTGAATTCCGGCAGTTTCTGCGCGACGAGGACATAGACATCTGCCTCGTCGCGGAAACTCACCTAAAGCCAGGCGTACGAGTCGGCGTCGCTAATTACGTCTGCCACCGCTACGACAGGCCGACTGCAGGAGGTGGGACGGCCGTTTACGTTCGGCGTTCCATCAGACACCATCGGGTTCCCGTGCCAGAACTGACGTCGACTGAAGCAGCCGCAGTCGCAGTCGACACTGTGCACGGCAGGATAACCTTCTGTGCTGTCTACAGGCCGCCGCGTGGACAACTAGATGTCGCGGACGCCAACAAACTCCTGTCCCTCCAAGGAAACCTTATACTTGGGGGCGACTGGAACGCGAAGCACGCGGCATGGAATAGCCGCCTTACGAACACCAGCGGCAGACGGCTACAACGCATAATAGAACGTCACGACGCCGTCGCAGTAGGCCCACACGACGCCACCATCTATCCAGCACGCGGACGGGAGGACGTGTTGGACTTTATTATAATGAAGGGCATACGGCAGCAAGTGGCGGCCAGCACTCGAACGGCACTCGCGTCCGATCACTTGCCAGTCATCTTCCTGCTCAACGCCGACGTAATGCCGTTGCAACGCAGAGGACTCGACCTACGAGGTATAAATTGGGAAGAGTACCGAGCGAACGTCACGGAAGCCCTCACGACACTCCCCGACGTCGACGTCGAAGGCGTGGACGCCGCACTACAGCACCTGTCTCAAGCCCTCACAGATGCAGCCACGGCCGCAACACCCGCGAGGCGTCCAGCGGAGGAAGTTCACCTCCCTCACCAGCTCCCGCAACGCATCCGAGACGCCATAGCAGCTAAAAACAGGCTGCAGCGAGAGTGGCAGCTCACGCGAAACCCGCGCACCAAGCGAGAATTAAATCGGATGCGCCGCCACATCAGGGCGGATGTGGATGCGCATCGAAACGCTGAGTGGGCTGCAAAAATAGGGCAACTTAACGTCGAGGACGGGTCGGCGTGGAAGTCCATGAAAAGCTTCCTACGCCGCACGCAGCCCATACCGCCTCTGCTAGTGGGTAACAGGTTTGTTAGCGAACCAGACGCCAAGGCTAACGCATTGGCTGATGCTTTCGCTGCAAACTTTACCCCTATGGAGGACCCAATAGACGAGGAACACGTCCGACTCGTAGCAGACCGTCTTCCAGTCTTCCTACGTGAACGCGCAGAGGACGACGAGATTCAGCCTGTCTCGTCGGAAGAAGTGCAACTACAGCTTCGCCACCTTCAGCCCAAGAAAGCAGGCGGAGCAGACAACATTACAAACCTAATGCTGAAGCAGCTTCCCGACGCCGCAGCACAACATCTTGCGGCCATCTTTAACGGGATTCTGCGCTCCAGCGAGTTTCCAGCCTGTTGGAAGCATGCTGAGGTAGTCGCCTTGCCGAAGCCGGGGAAGGACGCACGCATTGCGAACAACTACCGGCCCATCAGCCTTCTACCAGCAACTTCCAAGGTCTTCGAAAGGTTGTACCTGGTCCGCCTGCTGGCGCATGTAAACGCCGAAGGAATTCTCCCTGACGAGCAGTTCGGGTTCCGTCGGGAACACGCGACGACGCACCAGCTGCTCCGCCTGACGGAGGAAGCGTTCGGAGCCGTTGATCGACGCAAGTATTTCGGCGCTCTCTTGCTGGACGTGTCTCGTGCCTTTGACTCCGTGTGGCATGACGGCCTCCTGTTCAAGCTTCTTGTGCAGGGGGTACCTGTGTCGCACGTAAGGCTCCTGCAGAGCTACCTGCAGGAAAGGACGTTTCACGTCCGTGCTTCCAGTGGAATTTCCACGGAGCGCCGTATACTTGCGGGTGTACCTCAAGGCTCGGTCATCGGTCCGACGCTGTACTCCCTCTATACCGCCGACCTGCCACGCACGAACCGCGTCCAGACGGCACTATATGCCGACGATACGGCGATCTACAGTAGCAGCTGGAGCGTCGACGTCTTGCAGCGGCGTCTACAGGCAGCCACCGACGAGCTCTCGGAGTGGGCTAGAAAGTGGCGCCTCGCCTACAACGGAGACAAGAGCCAGGCGATAATCATCACAAATCGCCCCCTCCGTCAAGACGCGCCGACAGTATCGGTGAGTGGTGTGCCAGTACCTTGGAACCGCACCGCCAAGTACTTAGGCGTTACTTTAGACCGGCGTCTCACATGGCAGCAACATATAGAAGCAACCAGAGGAAAGGCACTGGGTAGATTAAGGCTGCTCTACCCAGTGCTCAACCCCACGACAACGCTGCCAGAAGACGTCGGTCTTACGCTGTACAAGGCCGCCATTCGACCGCTGCTGGAGTACGCCGCAGTCGTGTGGGGCAACACGGCTGAAACCAACCTCAAACGCCTGCAAACAATACAGAACAGGGCGTTGCGTCTTGCACTGCATCTACCCAAGGACTTCCCCACAGAGGAACTCCACCATGTCGCTGGAATCAAGCCGCTGCGGCAAAGATTCCGAGAAACAGCGACGACTTTCTATGAAAAGGCCGAGAGGTCAACCAATCAACTGGTTAGAGGACTCGGCCACCGGCCACACTGGCGAGCGTCCCTTCGCTGGCCAGACTTGCTGCGTCAGTAACCACGCAGCATACCTTAACACGAAGTCCGCAGTGCAGGACAGCATAAGAAGACATAAGCCTACCCCATAACTAAGACTCTGCCTATTGTAGGAAAAATAGCGAAAGGCTATTAGAAACTACAACCTCGTCACGTGGAACAAACACGCATGTTCCACACATTAGCACACCTGGTCGCGCGCGCCCGTGTCGTCAAGGCAGCACCCGACGCAGCACCTCGCTCGCCTCCACGCCGCTCCGCTACCGCTATGGCCCGCACAAAGCAAACGGCCCGCAAGTCCACCGGCGGAAAGGCGCCGCGCAAACAGCTCGCCACCAAGGCGGCGAGGAAGAGCGCGCCCGCCACCGGCGGCGTCAAGAAGCCCCACCGCTACAGGCCGGGCACCGTCGCCCTGCGAGAAATCAGGCGCTACCAGAAGAGCACAGAGCTGCTCATCCGCAAGCTGCCATTCCAGCGCCTAGTGCGCGAGATCGCCCAGGACTTCAAGACCGACCTGCGCTTCCAGAGCTCCGCGGTCATGGCCCTGCAGGAGGCCAGCGAGGCCTACCTCGTCGGCCTCTTCGAAGACACCAACCTGTGCGCAATCCACGCCAAGCGCGTCACCATCATGCCCAAGGACATCCAGCTCGCGCGCCGCATCCGCGGCGAGCGCGCCTAAACACCGCGCCAGCCGCTGGGCACCGCCCACGCACGCAAACAAACAAAACGGCCCTTTTAAGGGCCACTAACATCACTCCGTCGCGAGCAAACTTTGTCGGTCGCCTCTCGCCCCACAACCAGAGAACCAAAGACAAAACACCGCTTCCACTTCCCGTCCGTCCGCCACAGCCGCTCTCCTCTGCCAGCTTGCTGGCGCGCGCAACAATCAATCAACATCATCCCTCCCCGGCGCGGCGCTCAAAGCGCACAACACCCATCGGCCGACGCCGTCAACCACACGGGTGGCTGGCCGGCCGCCGCTTCGTTTCGAAACAAACAAACAAACAAAACAAAAACCCGCACCAACGGCCAGCCAGGCACGCAGGCTCGTCCAACGCCACCGACCCTTTCCACATCTCAACGTCCCCCGCCCCCGTTGCAAGAACACACACACAACCAAGACAAGACACATCCGAGGAGAAGGCAGGCAAACAGACAGACAAACCAAAGTATTCAAACAACATGACACAAACCAACCGTCGGCCGGCCGCGACCAAAAACGGCGACAAGCAACCGCTACCGCCGCCCGCACCCGCCACCGACCCCCCGCAATCCAACCACCACGGCACGCAAACAGTATCCACACACGGGCATACAGAAACGCCAGACGGCACAACCACACCGCAACACGACAATCAAAACCTTCCCGACGTGCTTTGATGGCCCTGAGAAGGGCCGTTTTGGGCCGCGCGTCTCTTGCGCGCCACTAGACGACGGGGACGGGGGGTGGGGACGACGGAGTCAACCGCCAACCCTTCCTTTCCTTTCCCATTCCTTTCTTCTTCTCCTCTACTTCTTCTTCTTGGGCGACGCCTTCGCCTTAGACGGCGTCGTCGCCTTCTTCGGGCGCGGCGCCTTCGGCTTCTTCGTCGGAACCTTGGCGGCCTTCTTCGCCTTCGACGGCGACTTGGCCTTGGCCGGCTTGGCAGCAGCCGCCTTCTTCGCACCGGCGGGAGCGGCCGACGCCGCAGACGCCTTCTTGGCGGCGCCCGCCTTCCGACCAGTCGCCGCCTTCACGCCACCAGCCTTCTTTGCGCCGGCCGCACGGGCACCCTTCTTCTCCTTGCTGGCCGGAGCGGCGCGCTTCTTCTTGGCACCGCCAGCACGAGCCTTGCCGCCCTCAGCCGCCCCGCCGCCGGCGCCGGCAAGCTTGAAAGAGCCGGACGCGCCCTTCCCCTTCGTCTGCACCAGCTCGCCCGCCACCACGGCCGACTTGAGGTACTTCTTGATAAACGGCGCCAGCTTCTCCGCGTCCAGCTTGTAGTGCGCGGCAATGTACTTCTTGATCGCCTGCAGCGACGATCCGCCGCGCTCCTTCAGACTCTTGATGGCGGCCGTCACCATCTCAGAGGTGCGCGGGTGCGCAGGCTTGGCGCGCGGCTTCTTCGCAGACGACGCAGACTTTGCCTTCTTCGTAGTGCCGGTGGCGGCGGGTGCCGCAGCAGTCTCGTTCGTAGCCGCCTGATCTGCCATTTCGACGACGCGCGTTAACACACAACACAGCGAGCAGCGAGAGCGAGAAGAGACACGCAGCGAGCGGAGCGCACAGCAGAGGAATAGCCGCCTCGCGCCACAGGCCCAGCCAGTGTCGCGGGCGGGCGCGGACGGCCGAGAGAGCGGCCGCCACTCTGCGCGCCGCCGCGCCGCGCCTCCCGCGCTTGCTACCGCCCAACGTCCGACAGCCTGTGCGGAGCAGCCCCACACCTGCGCCACAACCACCCGCGCCTTTCAAACCACCGAGGATGGGGCTACACACAGCCACACCACAGTCGCCAACCAGTCGCCACGGCAGCGCCGCAAACCACGGCCAAACTGCAGCCACCGCGCGCTACAGCCTGGGTCGGCCCGCCGAGAATCGCCGCCCACGCCCAAATGCCGCCCCCACAGCCCCAGCCGGCGACCGGCCACAATGGCCAAACCTTCGGCAAAGGCCCCACACCGTCGCCGCGGCAGCCCGGCCAGCGCGGCCGGCGCCACAGCCACACAAGAGGAGGCGTGCGGCGATGACGGCCGTGCAAACGCACCTCCGCCGCCCCATCGCCCTCCCACCGTTTCCCGATCGGCCCGCAGCCGTCGGGCCACGTCCTCCTCCTCTCGCCCGCCAACATTCACAGCCCTTTCGTTCGTTTCCCAACAATTTCAATTGTGCCCGCCGCAAAAAACGGGCGCCGCCTGCAAAGCAACATGCTCCGCCGGAGCGCCCCTCGCCGCTTACGAGCCAACCCCTCGCCCGAGGCAAACCGAAATCCGCAACTACAGACCAACCCAATCTGCCGTCAGCACACACGACAGCCAACATCACGCGTTACGAGTTAGACATTAGGTTCACACGTCTCGGTTAGGTTCGGTGGACGTGGGTTGGGTTAAGGGCACTTGGGTTAGGTTAAGCATTCAAAACACACGTCAGGCGTCAGAGGTTAGGTTAGGTTACGTTACATTAAGGTTAGGTTAGGTTAGGTTAGGTTAGGGGCACTTGGGTTAGGTTAAGGGTCGGTGTTAGGTTAAGCGTCAAACTTAGGTTAAGCATTCAAACCACACGTCGGGCGTCCGAGGTTAGGTTAGGTTAGGTTAGGTTAGGTTAAGGCCACTTGGGTTAGGTTAAGCCTCAAACTTAGGTTAAGCATTCAAACACACGTCGGGCGTCAGGTGGCCGCAGCAGCCGCACCTACCTACCCACCCACCCACCCACCCACCTCACGGCCGGACAGCTTGGCTTACTTGGCGCTGAGGCTGACCTCACCGCACCTCACCTCACGCTACGCAACGCTACACAGGTTCGGTTCGCTCAGCTTAGGCTTAGAGCTTAAGCGCCGAGGTCGGATTACGTTGGTTCACCTTCGGGCGCCACACTTTGGGTGTAAAGGTCGCGTCGGGTCGTCGGCACGCCGCAAAAACAAAAACAAAAGCGAAGCCACAGACAACGCCGACAAACGGGCAGCACGACCACGACCAGATACCGAGACACACGGACCACCCACCGGCCAAAGGGCACCAAACAACAAACCAGAGCACCACGTGTCGACCAGAGCAACCCGCCGCTCACGCGACGTGGCTGGCACCGAAGGGCCGCCGCAACTGCGCTTTCCGCGCCGGGCCGGATGCACGTGCGGCAACACCACCACCGCACACAGCCGCTGTTCAACATCAACCAACAACACGCCGCGGTCGCAGCCTCAACGCCAGCACACGTTTGCACCACCATTCACACGCACCGCACAAACAGCTGTCGCCGACAACACAAACACACCGCAACGACGCCGCCGCCGCCGCCGCCGCCGCCTCTACTTGTGCCGGCCACCCACCCCACCGACGGCGCACCTGTCGCCAGCCGGCAGTCGGCAGTCGGCAGTCGGCAGTCGGCAGTCGGCACGGGAAACGCACACCGCCACTTCGCTCGCGCGCACGCCACCAACCAGTCGTCGTCTCCAAAAACAACAAACAAACATAGGGCAGGCAACAAATCGCCTCGCACGAACCGTCCACAAAACTATCAAAGCACAGCCTCTGGCTAACGGCCACGACGCAGCGGCACGCTGCTCCTTTCCCCGCCCCACTCCATTCACAAAGTCACGCGACACCTTTCCGCCACTACGCGCAGCCGACCCGACGCCCGTGGCAACGACACAACTACTGCACTATCCACCGTACACACAGCCAGCCAGCCAGCCAGCCAGCCAGCCAGCCAGCCAGCCAAAAGCACACCAACGACCCAAACACGCACGTGCAACGGCACGCCCCAAACCAGTCAACGTCGACAACCACACGCACGGCTGGAAACAGGCGTCCTTCCACGTTGCCATCAAGCTACACACAAGACACAAGGAACCAACAACAGCACGCCTGCCCGCCCGCCCCACTCTCACGCCGCAAAAAGCACACCGAAACCGCCAAACGCACATTCCCATCGCACTGACACCGACCGGCTCGCTACCACCACACCTCTCGGCAGCCGTTTCGCAGACATGACACGGCGCGACATGACATCACGACCAACTCTCCTTTCCCCGACGCCTTCGGCCGGAGCACAACGCCGCCAATTCGCCACACAGTCGACAAGCGCCCGCCCTCCCTGCACGACGCCGCGCAGCAAACGCGCCCGCAAACACATACCTCTCCTCTCTCTCGGCCGCCCGACGCGCCAACCGCCACACCGCCAGCCACTCGCAATTGTGCACTGCCGCCAGCCACACGTCCAACACGCCGCGCCGCCTCCGGCCACCCGCCAGGGGGCGCTCACGTCCGCGACAACAGCGCGGCCCGCCGGGCCAAACCGAACCGAGCCGCCCGCCGCTGCTCTGCACATCTTCCTGCGCGCATCAACAAAACGAGGCAAGCGAGCACACCCCGTCACAACGCCACATCACGCAAATGCCGTGCCGACCTCTTGTGTCTACCGCCTAAATTGCACTCACCAGCCGCCCCTTCTTCTTCCTATCTATCTATCTGTGCGTCTGTGTCGGTCCGCGCGTGACGCCTCTCAACATCCGCCGTCGCCGTCCCCGTTTCCGCCCCAATGCCATCGTCGCGCCGCCGCCTCCTCCTCCTCCTCCGCCGCCCCTGTCCGGCCCGCACCACACCATACACCGCTGCTTGTCCCGGCCGTTGCCACCAAAGGCGCCTACCGCAAACGCGCCACGCCGCAGCCCCCGTGCGTGCATCTCCGTGCCGACGCTGCCTCTCTGCCCTCCCGCACGCACTCGACCGACCGACATGCACTGCGTCGACGGCCTCGACAACACAGTCTCTGGGCTCCGCACTGCGTGTTCCGGTACGCGCGCTCAAACACCTATGTACTCATTACCAGCGATGGCGAGGCACCACACAATCTCTGACCAGAGAGTTTCTTATCGTCGCTAGTCTGCGCCACACGACACTAGTGGCACGTAGCGGGTCGGCAGGAACAGTTGTCATCTCTATGTGGCGGGTCGGGAGAGGTCGTAGTCAGTCGACGACAGTATTAGCGAGTGGACGATTGTACTGAGCGGGCGGCGGCGTGCTCTTCTCGCGACTCTGGTCTCCGTTCGGGACGATGCATATTGTTATAAAAGGTAAGGTAATGAAGCTGCATTGCGCAAATCTAATAATGTATGTCAATTGTAACTATTTTCTTCACAACAAAATGCCCCAATAATACTTTGTTTCCAAAGTAACTTTTTTTTAAAGGTAAAACCATTCATTTCCATTTAAAGAATATTTCCTCCAACAATCAAAAAATTCAATGTGAGCCGGCATTCATTGCACGAAGCTGTGTACAGGTATCTACAGTTAAGAGCACATATAGATGCAGTTTGTTTCCTCTTTTGCCTTTTTTTTTCATTGACGTAACGATCTTTTGCTCTTTTTTTTTTTGTTTTTTATTCTGATTTGTACGTAGGCTGTTTGTTTACATTTTTTTTTATTGGTAATGCCACGTAGCGCTCTGTGTGAAAATCACTGCCTGTGCCGTGTGCAGTCAGTGGCCAGTTTGCATTGTTGTCATATGAACCTGCTATAGCTGGATGTGAACAGCGCGTACCGTTGCGCAGTTAGGGGTGAGCCGCCAGCACTGGTGCATGTGAGGAGAGATATGGCGGACTTTTCAAATTACATATATTATGACTTGTGATGATATTAAGGGTAAATACATTGTTTGTTGTTCTCTATTAAAATCTTTACTTTGCTAACTATCCCTATCAGTAGTTAGTGCCCTCCGTAGTTTGAATCTCTTATTTAGCTGGCAGTAGTGGTGCTCGCTGTATTGCCGTACTTCGAGTAATGACGATTTTTGTGAGGTAAGTGATTTCCGAAAGGTGTACTTTAATGTTACTCAGGGCCATTCTTTTGCAGGGATCTTTGATAGTCAGATTGCGTTGCGCTCAAAATATAGTGCGTCACTTTAAGCGCAGTTTTGTATACATTGTTGTTCAAAGGGGGACGTTTCAGAATACAGGGCCGAAGGTCAGCCAGCGCTGCCCTTACAACGTTTATCGGGTTTTCAATTATGTCTCTTGAGATGTTCATGGTTCATTATTTCCATTCATCATATTATCGCGCGTTTCCCATCAATCTTCGTTCGTTCATTTTCTAGGGACGTTAACAACATTCTGGCACATTTTTATCATCATTCACGCACTCACTTACTTACGACTATTTGTGCGGGGAGGTTACACTTGGGTCCATTTCCATTTACATTCAATGTTGATAGACCTTTTTTTTGTTGTTGTTTTGTTGCTGGCAGGTTACAAACGCCTCATTTTATGTTGGTTGCAGCGTTTTTCTCCTTCTTCTAGTGTTTTCCCCGCTCTCACCACCGCCCCCGCCCCTCCCGCATCCGTCGGTCTCACCACGTTCACTGACGGCCGCGTCTGCGGCTACACCACAACACAACAACGGCCCCCTCCCGGCAACCCATTCGTTTTCTCTTCTTTTGCACAAAAACAACGCCGCACGCGCCAGCCGAGCGCAGCGCAAGCCACCCACACCGCGCCCCTCCCCGTCTTTATAGCCCCCGCTTCTTGTTTTCTTCGTTTGCCCCCTCCCATCTCCCGAATGCCATGCCATGCCATGCCAGCAGCGTTACGCGTGCCCCTCCCCTGTCCACACACTACCGCGAAACGAACAGCCTTCCGGGCCACATGCAGGGCACGCCCACCGCCATTCCCGGACGCAATTCTCGAAACAACACACACACAAAATGAACGCACTATCCCCACTTCGCTTCTCTCTCTCTCTCTCTCTCTCTCTCTCTCTCTCTCTCTCTCTCTCTCTCTCTCTCTCTCGTCCCTTCCCTTTAACGAAAGACAAACAAACCCCAGTTAACACACTTTCTCGACACCTTCATGTAGGGAGGGAGGGAGGGAGGGAGGGTGCGTGCGTGCGTTGTCTCGACCGTGACGGCAACCATCGACGATCCATTTCCCCCACTGGTAAAACATGTTCACTAACACCTACAGACATCATTCCGTACACACACAATGGCTTTGCACACGAACATAGACGGCACGGGCACTGTCGTACATTCTTCCTCAGAACCATCTCAACGAACGTTACATACACATCCGGGAAAGCAAAGCAAAGCAACGCAACGCACACAATTCAGCCGTCAAAGGTAACGTTCACCACGGCAGACACTTGCCGCCGCGCCGTTACACGCATTTCAGTGCGGCTACAATACACCTCCGACACGGGAACGTTCCGTTGCTCTACACCGCGTTTCTCCGTTTTGTTTGGTTTTTTTTTCTTTTTTCTCTCTCTCTCTACTTTTTTTTTTCCCCTCTGTCCTTTCCTCCACCATTCTCTCCTCACGTTCTGCCCAGACATTCGACCGATCACAGAGGTTCACCTTTCGGTAACCGTTCTCAGCGCGACGGTATGACGGGTGTTCAAGACGTACCGTTGCGTGATGCCGGTGTACCGCGCCGATCGACAGTTTCCCAGAGGCGACGGATCGGACCACATCACCGACACACACAAACACGTGTGCGCACATTCGCCAAAGCGACCGTCGTCTTCTAGCGTCGCGCTTACTGTACTGTACTGTACTGCACTGGACTGGACACGCGTGCATGCATCTTCAATGACGACGTCGGTGTGCGTGCGTCGTACGCACAAGCAGACACAGTCAGTCAGACACGACTATCGAAATCAGAGTCGGAGGGAAGGTACATCATCGTGCGTGTCGCCCGTACAATGCAATACACATTGGTGTCTCAATGCGCGTTCATTTAAACGTCACTCACACGCCTCCACGCTGCAGCATTTACAGACACATCTCACCCTAGCCATGTATGGCGTGCAAACCGACCCGAAAAAACGGCCGTCGTTACACACTGACATTCCCAACAATCGCGTTTCGTTTCCATCCGTCACGTAACTAACCGGCACCTCCATCCAAAGGACACATCACCGATCGCACTTCCCCCACCTCGCAGACAGGTAACACCAACGAGTTGTGCGCACGTGCCTCCATTCCACGTCACACCGTGGCCGTACCCCGCAACACGCGACGCGCCCCCATCAATCAAATTCATCGCATCGGCCACCCCACCCCGTCGCGTCGCAACCAAAGCGGTAGCTATTGCCGCCGTCCACCCACTCACACACAAAACAACAACAACAACAACAACAACAATTCCGCCCTTCCCGCAAAGGCCATTTGGTGGCCCTGAAAAGGGCCGTTTTTGCCGCTCTCGCAACGGAGGAGCCTTCTCTCCTTCCATTCCAGAGCCACCTCCTTACTTGGAGCTCGTGTACTTGGTCACCGCCTTCGTGCCCTCGCTCACGGCGTGCTTGGCCAGCTCGCCAGGCAGCAACAGCCGCACAGCGGTCTGGATCTCGCGGGACGTGATGGTCGAGCGCTTGTTGTAGTGCGCCAGGCGGGACGCCTCGGCCGCGATGCGCTCGAAAATGTCGTTCACGAAGCTGTTCATGATGCTCATCGCCTTCGACGAGATGCCCGTGTCAGGGTGCACCTGCTTCAGCACCTTGTAGATGTAGATGGCATAGCTCTCCTTCCTCTTGCGCTTCTTCTTCTTGTCGCCCTTCGAAATGTTCTTCTGAGCCTTGCCAGCCTTCTTGGCGGCCTTCCCGCTAGTCTTGGGCGGCATCTCAAACAAGAACGTGAACGTACGGCAGCAACACCAGTAGCAAGCGCTCCGCTCTAGTCAGCGTCTCCCCACACAGTGGCACCCAGCGCGCCCCGCCGCCGCACCTTTACCAGCTCGCCCCGTTGCGGCCGCCGACCAATGGGCCGCGAGCGCAACCGGCCGCCGCACCCGAGAGCATAAAGGACCCCCACCCCTGGCGGCGCCGCCACTCCGCTGCTCGACTCGCTGCGGCTCGCACCGTCCTTCGTCTCGTCTCGTTTTCACACCACAGCCCATCGCCATGTCCGGACGCGGAAAGGGAGGCAAAGTCAAGGGCAAGTCAAAGTCCCGCTCCAGCAGGGCCGGGCTCCAGTTCCCGGTCGGCAGAATCCACCGCCTCCTGCGCAAGGGAAACTACGCCGAGCGCGTCGGCGCCGGGGCGCCCGTCTACCTCGCCGCCGTCATGGAGTACCTCGCGGCTGAGGTGCTCGAGCTGGCCGGAAACGCGGCCCGCGACAACAAGAAGACGCGCATCATCCCGCGCCACCTGCAGCTTGCCATCCGCAACGACGAGGAGCTCAACAAGCTCCTGTCGGGCGTCACCATCGCACAGGGTGGTGTCCTGCCCAACATCCAGGCCGTCCTGCTGCCAAAGAAGACCGAGAAGAAGGCCTAAACAGAGAGGCCAGGCAATCGGCACGCGGACCCGCCGCCCAGCAGCGCTGCGTGCTCCCCTGCACGCAACGCGCTTTGCCGGCCCGGCTCACAACAATCGGCCCTTTTCAGGGCCACCACACAAACCTACGTCCAAAGCAAAATTGCAGTCGTCCTCGCCGCACTTTACTTTAACGTCACTTCCACAGCCGCCGCCGGCAACAAGACCATACCAACTGCTACGATTGCAGGGGGGAGAAATTCTGCGAGGTACCTCGGTGTCACGCCTGACATCCAAGTGTCACATAGGGGAACTTGGCACAAACGCTCACGCCAGGATGCACATCCTGTACCCTGTTCCCTCGACCCCGCAACAGGCGTAGCGATACTGGAATATGCGCGCCCTGTATGGGGCTGTGCAGCCAGATCGACGATGCATCGCCTACAGAAGGGTCCAAAGCAGAGCGCTCTACGACGGGCCTTACACGTCCCCGCGGCAGACCTGCATAGAACCACTCACAACACGATTCCGCGCCCTGGCACAAGCGTTCTACGCCACCGCGCGGAAGTCAGAAAATGACTGTTACGTCTTGACCCTTGGGCGATATGAACACCACAGGGACAGATGTGCAAGACCCGAGAGTCGCTGCTCCAGCAGTAGCACAGACAGAACACATAATCACTCTCAACAAACAGCAACGTCCGAAAACAAGCACAGTACCGAAGATAAGAACAACACACAGAAAAGAGGAGCAAATGTCCACAGGCGACAATAACCTCCACCAACTCCCCCTCTAACGGTAAGAGGACTAAAAGAGAGAAGAACAAGAAGAGCCGCCGCCATCTTGTCGTCCACAGCCCGTGTGGCCCAACACACACACACACACACCTTGTTTTGTTTCGTTTGCCTCAAGCACCTCCACGCACGCACAGTCGCCTTCCAAACGACAAGACAACGACAGCAATAATGACCACTGCGAGAGGAGCGTGTCGACACACCGCCCTCCACTCCCGCGCGCCCCAAACAAACGAAACAGCTGATCCGGCCGCCTATCGGCACGCCTTGCCTCGGCAACTCCAACGCCGCCGCAAACACACACAGCCAAACCGCGCAAATATTCACCGCCTCTCGCACAACAACAACAACAACAACACACAGCCCGGCATCTCCATCGATCGATAAACAAAGCAAACACAAAACGCCCTCTCTCGCACACACAGCCGCAAGACCCGCTTCCTTTCCTTTCTCCCAGTCACGTCACGTCAGTCAAACGAAAACGAAATGAAGAATGAAAGAAAGAAGGCAGGCAGGCAGGCAACACACGCAGCAACAACACAGACTCTTTCGCACTTTTCAATTTCCGAACAGTGTGGTGGCCCTGAAAAGGGCCGTTTTCGTCTCTCCCACGGCCGCGGGAAGGCCAACGCGGCACAGCACACCGGCTGCGACGCGCCTAACCGCCGAAACCGTACAGGGTGCGCCCCTGCCTCTTCAGGGCGTACACCACGTCCATGGCCGTCACAGTCTTGCGCTTGGCGTGCTCAGTGTACGTCACCGCGTCGCGGATCACGTTCTCCAGGAACACCTTCAGCACTCCGCGGGTCTCCTCGTAGATCAGACCAGAGATGCGCTTCACGCCGCCCCTGCGAGCCAGGCGGCGGATCGCGGGCTTCGTGATGCCCTGGATGTTGTCGCGCAACACCTTGCGGTGCCGCTTGGCGCCACCCTTGCCGAGCCCCTTTCCTCCCTTGCCGCGGCCAGTCATCTCTTCTAAATCCTCAAAAAAGCTCAGGCAAGCAAAACGTCTGCTGCAGCGGCTGGCTCCTCACCCGGCGCTAGCGAGTCGGCTACGGTCTGCGCCCAGCGCACGCGCCAGCCCCCCTATATAGACTCTGGCCCGCCCTCCCCCCACCACGCGCAACCGAGGGCATATAAGCGCACCACGGTGGCTGGCGCGCGCCCGTGTCGTCAAGGCAGCACCCGACGCAGCACCTCGCTCGCCTCCACGCCGCTCCGCTACCGCTATGGCCCGCACAAAGCAAACGGCCCGCAAGTCCACCGGCGGAAAGGCGCCGCGCAAACAGCTCGCCACCAAGGCGGCGAGGAAGAGCGCGCCCGCCACCGGCGGCGTCAAGAAGCCCCACCGCTACAGGCCGGGCACCGTCGCCCTGCGAGAAATCAGGCGCTACCAGAAGAGCACAGAGCTGCTCATCCGCAAGCTGCCATTCCAGCGCCTAGTGCGCGAGATCGCCCAGGACTTCAAGACCGACCTGCGCTTCCAGAGCTCCGCGGTCATGGCCCTGCAGGAGGCCAGCGAGGCCTACCTCGTCGGCCTCTTCGAAGACACCAACCTGTGCGCAATCCACGCCAAGCGCGTCACCATCATGCCCAAGGACATCCAGCTCGCGCGCCGCATCCGCGGCGAGCGCGCCTAAACACCGCGCCAGCCGCTGGGCACCGCCCACGCACGCAAACAAACAAAACGGCCCTTTTAAGGGCCACTAACATCACTCCGTCGCGAGCAAACTTTGTCGGTCGCCTCTCGCCCCACAACCAGAGAACCAAAGACAAAACACCGCTTCCACTTCCCGTCCGTCCGCCACAGCCGCTCTCCTCTGCCAGCTTGCTGGCGCGCGCAACAATCAATCAACATCATCCCTCCCCGGCGCGGCGCTCAAAGCGCACAACACCCATCGGCCGACGCCGTCAACCACACGGGTGGCTGGCCGGCCGCCGCTTCGTTTCGAAACAAACAAACAAACAAAACAAAAACCCGCACCAACGGCCAGCCAGGCACGCAGGCTCGTCCAACGCCACCGACCCTTTCCACATCTCAACGTCCCCCGCCCCCGTTGCAAGAACACACACACAACCAAGACAAGACACATCCGAGGAGAAGGCAGGCAAACAGACAGACAAACCAAAGTATTCAAACAACATGACACAAACCAACCGTCGGCCGGCCGCGACCAAAAACGGCGACAAGCAACCGCTACCGCCGCCCGCACCCGCCACCGACCCCCCGCAATCCAACCACCACGGCACGCAAACAGTATCCACACACGGGCATACAGAAACGCCAGACGGCACAACCACACCGCAACACGACAATCAAAACCTTCCCGACGTGCTTTGATGGCCCTGAGAAGGGCCGTTTTGGGCCGCGCGTCTCTTGCGCGCCACTAGACGACGGGGACGGGGGGTGGGGACGACGGAGTCAACCGCCAACCCTTCCTTTCCTTTCCCATTCCTTTCTTCTTCTCCTCTACTTCTTCTTCTTGGGCGACGCCTTCGCCTTAGACGGCGTCGTCGCCTTCTTCGGGCGCGGCGCCTTCGGCTTCTTCGTCGGAACCTTGGCGGCCTTCTTCGCCTTCGACGGCGACTTGGCCTTGGCCGGCTTGGCAGCAGCCGCCTTCTTCGCACCGGCGGGAGCGGCCGACGCCGCAGACGCCTTCTTGGCGGCGCCCGCCTTCCGACCAGTCGCCGCCTTCACGCCACCAGCCTTCTTTGCGCCGGCCGCACGGGCACCCTTCTTCTCCTTGCTGGCCGGAGCGGCGCGCTTCTTCTTGGCACCGCCAGCACGAGCCTTGCCGCCCTCAGCCGCCCCGCCGCCGGCGCCGGCAAGCTTGAAAGAGCCGGACGCGCCCTTCCCCTTCGTCTGCACCAGCTCGCCCGCCACCACGGCCGACTTGAGGTACTTCTTGATAAACGGCGCCAGCTTCTCCGCGTCCAGCTTGTAGTGCGCGGCAATGTACTTCTTGATCGCCTGCAGCGACGATCCGCCGCGCTCCTTCAGACTCTTGATGGCGGCCGTCACCATCTCAGAGGTGCGCGGGTGCGCAGGCTTGGCGCGCGGCTTCTTCGCAGACGACGCAGACTTTGCCTTCTTCGTAGTGCCGGTGGCGGCGGGTGCCGCAGCAGTCTCGTTCGTAGCCGCCTGATCTGCCATTTCGACGACGCGCGTTAACACACAACACAGCGAGCAGCGAGAGCGAGAAGAGACACGCAGCGAGCGGAGCGCACAGCAGAGGAATAGCCGCCTCGCGCCACAGGCCCAGCCAGTGTCGCGGGCGGGCGCGGACGGCCGAGAGAGCGGCCGCCACTCTGCGCGCCGCCGCGCCGCGCCTCCCGCGCTTGCTACCGCCCAACGTCCGACAGCCTGTGCGGAGCAGCCCCACACCTGCGCCACAACCACCCGCGCCTTTCAAACCACCGAGGATGGGGCTACACACAGCCACACCACAGTCGCCAACCAGTCGCCACGGCAGCGCCGCAAACCACGGCCAAACTGCAGCCACCGCGCGCTACAGCCTGGGTCGGCCCGCCGAGAATCGCCGCCCACGCCCAAATGCCGCCCCCACAGCCCCAGCCGGCGACCGGCCACAATGGCCAAACCTTCGGCAAAGGCCCCACACCGTCGCCGCGGCAGCCCGGCCAGCGCGGCCGGCGCCACAGCCACACAAGAGGAGGCGTGCGGCGATGACGGCCGTGCAAACGCACCTCCGCCGCCCCATCGCCCTCCCACCGTTTCCCGATCGGCCCGCAGCCGTCGGGCCACGTCCTCCTCCTCTCGCCCGCCAACATTCACAGCCCTTTCGTTCGTTTCCCAACAATTTCAATTGTGCCCGCCGCAAAAAACGGGCGCCGCCTGCAAAGCAACATGCTCCGCCGGAGCGCCCCTCGCCGCTTACGAGCCAACCCCTCGCCCGAGGCAAACCGAAATCCGCAACTACAGACCAACCCAATCTGCCGTCAGCACACACGACAGCCAACATCACGCGTTACGAGTTAGACATTAGGTTCACACGTCTCGGTTAGGTTCGGTGGACGTGGGTTGGGTTAAGGGCACTTGGGTTAGGTTAAGCATTCAAAACACACGTCAGGCGTCAGAGGTTAGGTTAGGTTACGTTACATTAAGGTTAGGTTAGGTTAGGTTAGGTTAGGGGCACTTGGGTTAGGTTAAGGGTCGGTGTTAGGTTAAGCGTCAAACTTAGGTTAAGCATTCAAACCACACGTCGGGCGTCCGAGGTTAGGTTAGGTTAGGTTAGGTTAGGTTAAGGCCACTTGGGTTAGGTTAAGCCTCAAACTTAGGTTAAGCATTCAAACACACGTCGGGCGTCAGGTGGCCGCAGCAGCCGCACCTACCTACCCACCCACCCACCCACCCACCTCACGGCCGGACAGCTTGGCTTACTTGGCGCTGAGGCTGACCTCACCGCACCTCACCTCACGCTACGCAACGCTACACAGGTTCGGTTCGCTCAGCTTAGGCTTAGAGCTTAAGCGCCGAGGTCGGATTACGTTGGTTCACCTTCGGGCGCCACACTTTGGGTGTAAAGGTCGCGTCGGGTCGTCGGCACGCCGCAAAAACAAAAACAAAAGCGAAGCCACAGACAACGCCGACAAACGGGCAGCACGACCACGACCAGATACCGAGACACACGGACCACCCACCGGCCAAAGGGCACCAAACAACAAACCAGAGCACCACGTGTCGACCAGAGCAACCCGCCGCTCACGCGACGTGGCTGGCACCGAAGGGCCGCCGCAACTGCGCTTTCCGCGCCGGGCCGGATGCACGTGCGGCAACACCACCACCGCACACAGCCGCTGTTCAACATCAACCAACAACACGCCGCGGTCGCAGCCTCAACGCCAGCACACGTTTGCACCACCATTCACACGCACCGCACAAACAGCTGTCGCCGACAACACAAACACACCGCAACGACGCCGCCGCCGCCGCCGCCGCCGCCTCTACTTGTGCCGGCCACCCACCCCACCGACGGCGCACCTGTCGCCAGCCGGCAGTCGGCAGTCGGCAGTCGGCAGTCGGCAGTCGGCACGGGAAACGCACACCGCCACTTCGCTCGCGCGCACGCCACCAACCAGTCGTCGTCTCCAAAAACAACAAACAAACATAGGGCAGGCAACAAATCGCCTCGCACGAACCGTCCACAAAACTATCAAAGCACAGCCTCTGGCTAACGGCCACGACGCAGCGGCACGCTGCTCCTTTCCCCGCCCCACTCCATTCACAAAGTCACGCGACACCTTTCCGCCACTACGCGCAGCCGCACCCGACGCCCGTGGCAACGACACAACTACTGCACTATCCACCGTACACACAGCCAGCCAGCCAGCCAGCCAGCCAGCCAGCCAGCCAGCCAGCCAGCCAGCCAAAAGCACACCAACGACCCAAACACGCACGTGCAACGGCACGCCCCAAACCAGTCAACGTCGACAACCACACGCACGGCTGGAAACAGGCGTCCTTCCACGTTGCCATCAAGCTACACACAAGACACAAGGAACCAACAACAGCACGCCTGCCCGCCCGCCCCACTCTCACGCCGCAAAAAGCACACCGAAACCGCCAAACGCACATTCCCATCGCACTGACACCGACCGGCTCGCTACCACCACACCTCTCGGCAGCCGTTTCGCAGACATGACACGGCGCGACATGACATCACGACCAACTCTCCTTTCCCCGACGCCTTCGGCCGGAGCACAACGCCGCCAATTCGCCACACAGTCGACAAGCGCCCGCCCTCCCTGCACGACGCCGCGCAGCAAACGCGCCCGCAAACACATACCTCTCCTCTCTCTCGGCCGCCCGACGCGCCAACCGCCACACCGCCAGCCACTCGCAATTGTGCACTGCCGCCAGCCACACGTCCAACACGCCGCGCCGCCTCCGGCCACCCGCCAGGGGGCGCTCACGTCCGCGACAACAGCGCGGCCCGCCGGGCCAAACCGAACCGAGCCGCCCGCCGCTGCTCTGCACATCTTCCTGCGCGCATCAACAAAACGAGGCAAGCGAGCACACCCCGTCACAACGCCACATCACGCAAATGCCGTGCCGACCTCTTGTGTCTACCGCCTAAATTGCACTCACCAGCCGCCCCTTCTTCTTCCTATCTATCTATCTGTGCGTCTGTGTCGGTCCGCGCGTGACGCCTCTCAACATCCGCCGTCGCCGTCCCCGTTTCCGCCCCAATGCCATCGTCGCGCCGCCGCCTCCTCCTCCTCCTCCGCCGCCCCTGTCCGGCCCGCACCACACCATACACCGCTGCTTGTCCCGGCCGTTGCCACCAAAGGCGCCTACCGCAAACGCGCCACGCCGCAGCCCCCGTGCGTGCATCTCCGTGCCGACGCTGCCTCTCTGCCCTCCCGCACGCACTCGACCGACCGACATGCACTGCGTCGACGGCCTCGACAACACAGTCTCTGGGCTCCGCACTGCGTGTTCCGGTACGCGCGCTCAAACACCTATGTACTCATTACCAGCGATGGCGAGGCACCACACAATCTCTGACCAGAGAGTTTCTTATCGTCGCTAGTCTGCGCCACACGACACTAGTGGCACGTAGCGGGTCGGCAGGAACAGTTGTCATCTCTATGTGGCGGGTCGGGAGAGGTCGTAGTCAGTCGACGACAGTATTAGCGAGTGGACGATTGTACTGAGCGGGCGGCGGCGTGCTCTTCTCGCGACTCTGGTCTCCGTTCGGGACGATGCATATTGTTATAAAAGGTAAGGTAATGAAGCTGCATTGCGCAAATCTAATAATGTATGTCAATTGTAACTATTTTCTTCACAACAAAATGCCCCAATAATACTTTGTTTCCAAAGTAACTTTTTTTTAAAGGTAAAACCATTCATTTCCATTTAAAGAATATTTCCTCCAACAATCAAAAAATTCAATGTGAGCCGGCATTCATTGCACGAAGCTGTGTACAGGTATCTACAGTTAAGAGCACATATAGATGCAGTTTGTTTCCTCTTTTGCCTTTTTTTTCATTGACGTAACGATCTTTTGCTCTTTTTTTTTTTGTTTTTTATTCTGATTTGTACGTAGGCTGTTTGTTTACATTTTTTTTTATTGGTAATGCCACGTAGCGCTCTGTGTGAAAATCACTGCCTGTGCCGTGTGCAGTCAGTGGCCAGTTTGCATTGTTGTCATATGAACCTGCTATAGCTGGATGTGAACAGCGCGTACCGTTGCGCAGTTAGGGGTGAGCCGCCAGCACTGGTGCATGTGAGGAGAGATATGGCGGACTTTTCAAATTACATATATTATGACTTGTGATGATATTAAGGGTAAATACATTGTTTGTTGTTCTCTATTAAAATCTTTACTTTGCTAACTATCCCTATCAGTAGTTAGTGCCCTCCGTAGTTTGAATCTCTTATTTAGCTGGCAGTAGTGGTGCTCGCTGTATTGCCGTACTTCGAGTAATGACGATTTTTGTGAGGTAAGTGATTTCCGAAAGGTGTACTTTAATGTTACTCAGGGCCATTCTTTTGCAGGGATCTTTGATAGTCAGATTGCGTTGCGCTCAAAATATAGTGCGTCACTTTAAGCGCAGTTTTGTATACATTGTTGTTCAAAGGGGGACGTTTCAGAATACAGGGCCGAAGGTCAGCCAGCGCTGCCCTTACAACGTTTATCGGGTTTTCAATTATGTCTCTTGAGATGTTCATGGTTCATTATTTCCATTCATCATATTATCGCGCGTTTCCCATCAATCTTCGTTCGTTCATTTTCTAGGGACGTTAACAACATTCTGGCACATTTTTATCATCATTCACGCACTCACTTACTTACGACTATTTGTGCGGGGAGGTTACACTTGGGTCCATTTCCATTTACATTCAATGTTGATAGACCTTTTTTTTGTTGTTGTTTTGTTGCTGGCAGGTTACAAACGCCTCATTTTATGTTGGTTGCAGCGTTTTTCTCCTTCTTCTAGTGTTTTCCCCGCTCTCACCACCGCCCCCGCCCCTCCCGCATCCGTCGGTCTCACCACGTTCACTGACGGCCGCGTCTGCGGCTACACCACAACACAACAACGGCCCCCTCCCGGCAACCCATTCGTTTTCTCTTCTTTTGCACAAAAACAACGCCGCACGCGCCAGCCGAGCGCAGCGCAAGCCACCCACACCGCGCCCCTCCCCGTCTTTATAGCCCCCGCTTCTTGTTTTCTTCGTTTGCCCCCTCCCATCTCCCGAATGCCATGCCATGCCATGCCAGCAGCGTTACGCGTGCCCCTCCCCTGTCCACACACTACCGCGAAACGAACAGCCTTCCGGGCCACATGCAGGGCACGCCCACCGCCATTCCCGGACGCAATTCTCGAAACAACACACACACAAAATGAACGCACTATCCCCACTTCGCTTCTCTCTCTCTCTCTCTCTCTCTCTCTCTCTCTCTCTCTCTCTCTCTCGTCCCTTCCCTTTAACGAAAGACAAACAAACCCCAGTTAACACACTTTCTCGACACCTTCATGTAGGGAGGGAGGGAGGGAGGGAGGGTGCGTGCGTGCGTTGTCTCGACCGTGACGGCAACCATCGACGATCCATTTCCCCCACTGGTAAAACATGTTCACTAACACCTACAGACATCATTCCGTACACACACAATGGCTTTGCACACGAACATAGACGGCACGGGCACTGTCGTACATTCTTCCTCAGAACCATCTCAACGAACGTTACATACACATCCGGGAAAGCAAAGCAAAGCAACGCAACGCACACAATTCAGCCGTCAAAGGTAACGTTCACCACGGCAGACACTTGCCGCCGCGCCGTTACACGCATTTCAGTGCGGCTACAATACACCTCCGACACGGGAACGTTCCGTTGCTCTACACCGCGTTTCTCCGTTTTGTTTGGTTTTTTTTTCTTTTTTCTCTCTCTCTCTACTTTTTTTTTTTTTTTCCCCTCTGTCCTTTCCTCCACCATTCTCTCCTCACGTTCTGCCCAGACATTCGACCGATCACAGAGGTTCACCTTTCGGTAACCGTTCTCAGCGCGACGGTATGACGGGTGTTCAAGACGTACCGTTGCGTGATGCCGGTGTACCGCGCCGATCGACAGTTTCCCAGAGGCGACGGATCGGACCACATCACCGACACACACAAACACGTGTGCGCACATTCGCCAAAGCGACCGTCGTCTTCTAGCGTCGCGCTTACTGTACTGTACTGTACTGCACTGGACTGGACACGCGTGCATGCATCTTCAATGACGACGTCGGTGTGCGTGCGTCGTACGCACAAGCAGACACAGTCAGTCAGACACGACTATCGAAATCAGAGTCGGAGGGAAGGTACATCATCGTGCGTGTCGCCCGTACAATGCAATACACATTGGTGTCTCAATGCGCGTTCATTTAAACGTCACTCACACGCCTCCACGCTGCAGCATTTACAGACACATCTCACCCTAGCCATGTATGGCGTGCAAACCGACCCGAAAAAACGGCCGTCGTTACACACTGACATTCCCAACAATCGCGTTTCGTTTCCATCCGTCACGTAACTAACCGGCACCTCCATCCAAAGGACACATCACCGATCGCACTTCCCCCACCTCGCAGACAGGTAACACCAACGAGTTGTGCGCACGTGCCTCCATTCCACGTCACACCGTGGCCGTACCCCGCAACACGCGACGCGCCCCCATCAATCAAATTCATCGCATCGGCCACCCCACCCCGTCGCGTCGCAACCAAAGCGGTAGCTATTGCCGCCGTCCACCCACTCACACACAAAACAACAACAACAACAACAACAACAATTCCGCCCTTCCCGCAAAGGCCATTTGGTGGCCCTGAAAAGGGCCGTTTTTGCCGCTCTCGCAACGGAGGAGCCTTCTCTCCTTCCATTCCAGAGCCACCTCCTTACTTGGAGCTCGTGTACTTGGTCACCGCCTTCGTGCCCTCGCTCACGGCGTGCTTGGCCAGCTCGCCAGGCAGCAACAGCCGCACAGCGGTCTGGATCTCGCGGGACGTGATGGTCGAGCGCTTGTTGTAGTGCGCCAGGCGGGACGCCTCGGCCGCGATGCGCTCGAAAATGTCGTTCACGAAGCTGTTCATGATGCTCATCGCCTTCGACGAGATGCCCGTGTCAGGGTGCACCTGCTTCAGCACCTTGTAGATGTAGATGGCATAGCTCTCCTTCCTCTTGCGCTTCTTCTTCTTGTCGCCCTTCGAAATGTTCTTCTGAGCCTTGCCAGCCTTCTTGGCGGCCTTCCCGCTAGTCTTGGGCGGCATCTCAAACAAGAACGTGAACGTACGGCAGCAACACCAGTAGCAAGCGCTCCGCTCTAGTCAGCGTCTCCCCACACAGTGGCACCCAGCGCGCCCCGCCGCCGCACCTTTACCAGCTCGCCCCGTTGCGGCCGCCGACCAATGGGCCGCGAGCGCAACCGGCCGCCGCACCCGAGAGCATAAAGGACCCCCACCCCTGGCCCTACACCTGGCTTAGGAAGCCAGAGTTTTTGTGCGTGCGTGCGTGCGTGCGTGCGGCGCCGCGGTCGACATGGGAGAATGGCTCTCGCTCCCACAGCGCACCACAAATTACAAACGAACAAACTGGGAACAATTCAGCAACGGAATAGCTGCTGAACTTGCCCAAGCCCCGCCTCCAACAGCAGAGACTGCTGAACAAGCGCTGGACGACTTCACTAAAGCGATCCTGCAAGCAGCTGAGGAAGCAACGCCTGCGCCAGCGGGAGCCCCCCGCTCCAGGCAACTCCCCCAGCACCTGCTTGCCCAAATAAGACACAAAAATAGGATCGCCAAAGAATGGAAACTTACTAGGAACAAAAACACAAGGAGGCTGCTCAACAGACTACAAAGAGAGTTGAAAGTTGCACTCACTGAGTATCGCAACCAGCAATGGTCAGAACGACTATCAACTCTCAAACTAGATGACCACAGCTTGTGGCAAGCCACAAAGCAGTTCACGAGAAGACGCGCAAAAATGCCCCCTCTGCATGGTGAACGTGGACTGCAATTCAGCACTGAAGACAAAGCAAATGCGCTAGCAGACGTGTTCGAAAAACAATTTACGCCAGCAGAGGTACAAGACATAGAACACGTCGCAATCGTCCGCAGACAACTGGCCACCTTTCTAGAGGCAGACGACGACGATGAATACACGCCGATCTTCAGTTCTGAAGACGTGGCGAGTGTCATCAAATCGCTGCCAACAAAAAAGGCACCAGGCCACGACCAGCTCACCAACGAACTACTAAAACATATCCCGCCCATGGCAATAACACACTTAACAGATATACTCAACGAAATTACGCGATCGCTAAAATTCCCGACACAGTGGAAACACGCTGAAGTAGTTTCGATCGCAAAACCTGGAAAAGACCCGGTGTTCCCGCAACACTACAGACCAATTAGTCTACTGCCTACCCTCAGTAAACTATATGAGCGCCTCCTCTTAGTAGCGATACAGGATCACATCACAAGAGAGCAAATCCTGCCCAAATTCCAGTTTGGGTTTCGCCCACATCATTCGGCCCCACAACAAATAATGAGGGTGGTTGAGGCAGCCACAGAAAGCTTCAACCGCAAAGGCTACTGCGGGATAGTCTTACTAGACGTGGCAAAAGCCTTTGACTCTGTTTGGCACACCGGGCTACTCCACAAAATGTACACCCAGGGCTTCCCCGGAAAGATTGTGAAACTTATAAAAAGCTATCTCTCCGGTAGGACATTCTCCGTAAAAGTAGAAACGTCACTGTCAAGCAGGAGAAGAATACAGGCAGGGGTACCACAGGGTTCGGTCCTTGGACCAACCCTGTACAGTCTCTACACCGCTGACATACCAACCACACAGCACGTACAAACAGCACAGTATGCAGATGACACCGCATTCTTCTCCTGCTCAACAAACAGGAACCTGGTCACGAGACGTCTTCAAACCGCCCTAAATAAGACAGACGAATGGGCCAAACAATGGCGAATCTCACTGAACTCCGAGAAGACCCAAGCCATGCTAATGACTAGACGTTACGGCAAACGCCGCCCTCCCAGAAGACCCTACCAAATGCTGCACCTGCAGGGCCAAAACCTCCCCTGGAGAAACTCCGCGAAGTACCTCGGTGTGACACTAGACAAGCGTCTGACTTGGAAGTGCCACATCGAGGAGGTTCGCAAAAAGGCCCTAGGTAGGATGCAGATCCTTTACCCAATACTGAACAGTACAAGTTCCCTTGACCCAAGCACAGGAGTAGCCGTCTATCGAAGTCTAATTAGACCGATACTGGAGTATGCGTGCCCAGTATGGGGTTACGCTGCTAGATCGACGGTAGAAAGGCTACAAAAAATACAAAACAGAGCGCTCAGAAGAGCCCTACACACACCGCCGCGCTTCCCGACGGAAGACCTCCATATAGCGGCAGACATTGTAAAATTAAAAACGCGATTCCGTACCCTGGCGGAGCAGTTTTACGCCAACGCGGAAAGGTCGCCAAACGAGCTAATAAACTCACTTGGTCGGTACAACAACGTACCAGACCGATACAAAAGACCAAAAGCATTACTCGTCGCTTAAAATAAAAAAAAAAAAAACCGTCACTACTAGGGTGACAGAAAAGAAACACAAGATACTCTAAAGAACAGAATTAACAAAAGACAGGCACATCCAAAAACTCACCAAAAATTGAAGGAAATGTCCAAATAGGACAAAAACCTTCGCAGAAAAACAACCTCTATCTAAAGACAGAGGAAGAAATTAGAGTGTGCAGCAGAGTGTGCAGGCGGCGCCGCCACTCCGCTGCTCGACTCGCTGCGGCTCGCACCGTCCTTCGTCTCGTCTCGTTTTCACACCACAGCCCATCGCCATGTCCGGACGCGGAAAGGGAGGCAAAGTCAAGGGCAAGTCAAAGTCCCGCTCCAGCAGGGCCGGGCTCCAGTTCCCGGTCGGCAGAATCCACCGCCTCCTGCGCAAGGGAAACTACGCCGAGCGCGTCGGCGCCGGGGCGCCCGTCTACCTCGCCGCCGTCATGGAGTACCTCGCGGCTGAGGTGCTCGAGCTGGCCGGAAACGCGGCCCGCGACAACAAGAAGACGCGCATCATCCCGCGCCACCTGCAGCTTGCCATCCGCAACGACGAGGAGCTCAACAAGCTCCTGTCGGGCGTCACCATCGCACAGGGTGGTGTCCTGCCCAACATCCAGGCCGTCCTGCTGCCAAAGAAGACCGAGAAGAAGGCCTAAACAGAGAGGCCAGGCAATCGGCACGCGGACCCGCCGCCCAGCAGCGCTGCGTGCTCCCCTGCACGCAACGCGCTTTGCCGGCCCGGCTCACAACAATCGGCCCTTTTCAGGGCCACCACACAAACCTACGTCCAAAGCAAAATTGCAGTCGTCCTCGCCGCACTTTACTTTAACTTCACTTCCACAGCCGCCGCCGGCAACAAGACCATACCAACTGCTACGATTGCAGGGGGGAGAAATTCTGCGAGGTACCTCGGTGTCACGCCTGACATCCAAGTGTCACATAGGGGAACTTGGCACAAACGCTCACGCCAGGATGCAGATCCTGTACCCTGTTCCCTCGACCCCGCAACAGGCGTAGCGATACTGGAATATGCGCGCCCTGTATGGGGCTGTGCAGCCAGATCGACGATGCATCGCCTACAGAAGGGTCCAAAGCAGAGCGCTCTACGACGGGCCTTACACGTCCCCGCGGCAGACCTGCATAGAACCACTCACAACACGATTCCGCGCCCTGGCACAAGCGTTCTACGCCACCGCGCGGAAGTCAGAAAATGACTGTTACGTCTTGACCCTTGGGCGATATGAACACCACAGGGACAGATGTGCAAGACCCGAGAGTCGCTGCTCCAGCAGTAGCACAGACAGAACACATAATCACTCTCAACAAACAGCAACGTCCGAAAACAAGCACAGTACCGAAGATAAGAACAACACACAGAAAAGAGGAGCAAATGTCCACAGGCGACAATAACCTCCACCAACTCCCCCTCTAACGGTAAGAGGACTAAAAGAGAGAAGAACAAGAAGAGCCGCCGCCATCTTGTCGTCCACAGCCCGTGTGGCCCAACACACACACACACACACACACACACACACCTTGTTTTGTTTCGTTTGCCTCAAGCACCTCCACGCACGCACAGTCGCCTTCCAAACGACAAGACAACGACAGCAATAATGACCACTGCGAGAGGAGCGTGTCGACACACCGCCCTCCACTCCCGCGCGCCCCAAACAAACGAAACAGCTGATCCGGCCGCCTATCGGCACGCCTTGCCTCGGCAACTCCAACGCCGCCGCAAACACACACAGCCAAACCGCGCAAATATTCACCGCCTCTCGCACAACAACAACAACAACAACAACAACACACAGCCCGGCATCTCCATCGATCGATAAACAAAGCAAACACAAAACGCCCTCTCTCGCACACACAGCCACAAGACCCGCTTCCTTTCCTTTCTCCCAGTCACGTCACGTCAGTCAAACGAAAACGAAATGAAGAATGAAAGAAAGAAGGCAGGCAGGCAGGCAGGCAGGCAACACACGCAGCAACAACACAGACTCTTTCGCACTTTTCAATTTCCGAACAGTGTGGTGGCCCTGAAAAGGGCCGTTTTCGTCTCTCCCACGGCCGCGGGAAGGCCAACGCGGCACAGCACACCGGCTGCGACGCGCCTAACCGCCGAAACCGTACAGGGTGCGCCCCTGCCTCTTCAGGGCGTACACCACGTCCATGGCCGTCACAGTCTTGCGCTTGGCGTGCTCAGTGTACGTCACCGCGTCGCGGATCACGTTCTCCAGGAACACCTTCAGCACTCCGCGGGTCTCCTCGTAGATCAGACCAGAGATGCGCTTCACGCCGCCCCTGCGAGCCAGGCGGCGGATCGCGGGCTTCGTGATGCCCTGGATGTTGTCGCGCAACACCTTGCGGTGCCGCTTGGCGCCACCCTTGCCGAGCCCCTTTCCTCCCTTGCCGCGGCCAGTCATCTCTTCTAAATCCTCAAAAAAGCTCAGGCAAGCAAAACGTCTGCTGCAGCGGCTGGCTCCTCACCCGGCGCTAGCGAGTCGGCTACGGTCTGCGCCCAGCGCACGCGCCAGCCCCCCTATATAGACTCTGGCCCGCCCTCCCCCCACCACGCGCAACCGAGGGCATATAAGCGCACCACGGTGGCTGGCGCGCGCCCGTGTCGTCAAGGCAGCACCCGACGCAGCACCTCGCTCGCCTCCACGCCGCTCCGCTACCGCTATGGCCCGCACAAAGCAAACGGCCCGCAAGTCCACCGGCGGAAAGGCGCCGCGCAAACAGCTCGCCACCAAGGCGGCGAGGAAGAGCGCGCCCGCCACCGGCGGCGTCAAGAAGCCCCACCGCTACAGGCCGGGCACCGTCGCCCTGCGAGAAATCAGGCGCTACCAGAAGAGCACAGAGCTGCTCATCCGCAAGCTGCCATTCCAGCGCCTAGTGCGCGAGATCGCCCAGGACTTCAAGACCGACCTGCGCTTCCAGAGCTCCGCGGTCATGGCCCTGCAGGAGGCCAGCGAGGCCTACCTCGTCGGCCTCTTCGAAGACACCAACCTGTGCGCAATCCACGCCAAGCGCGTCACCATCATGCCCAAGGACATCCAGCTCGCGCGCCGCATCCGCGGCGAGCGCGCCTAAACACCGCGCCAGCCGCTGGGCACCGCCCACGCACGCAAACAAACAAAACGGCCCTTTTAAGGGCCACTAACATCACTCCGTCGCGAGCAAACTTTGTCGGTCGCCTCTCGCCCCACAACCAGAGAACCAAAGACAAAACACCGCTTCCACTTCCCGTCCGTCCGCCACAGCCGCTCTCCTCTGCCAGCTTGCTGGCGCGCGCAACAATCAATCAACATCATCCCTCCCCGGCGCGGCGCTCAAAGCGCACAACACCCATCGGCCGACGCCGTCAACCACACGGGTGGCTGGCCGGCCGCCGCTTCGTTTCGAAACAAACAAACAAAACAAAAAACCCGCACCAACGGCCAGCCAGGCACGCAGGCTCGTCCAACGCCACCGACCCTTTCCACATCTCAACGTCCCCCGCCCCCGTTGCAAGAACACACACACAACCAAGACAAGACACATCCGAGGAGAAGGCAGGCAAACAGACAGACAAACCAAAGTATTCAAACAACATGACACAAACCAACCGTCGGCCGGCCGCGACCAAAAACGGCGACAAGCAACCGCTACCGCCGCCCGCACCCGCCACCGACCCCCCGCAATCCAACCACCACGGCACGCAAACAGTATCCACACACGGGCATACAGAAACGCCAGACGGCACAACCACACCGCAACACGACAATCAAAACCTTCCCGACGTGCTTTGATGGCCCTGAGAAGGGCCGTTTTGGGCCGCGCGTCTCTTGCGCGCCACTAGACGACGGGGACGGGGGGGGGGTGGGGACGACGGAGTCAACCGCCAACCCTTCCTTTCCTTTCCCATTCCTTTCTTCTTCTCCTCTACTTCTTCTTCTTGGGCGACGCCTTCGCCTTAGACGGCGTCGTCGCCTTCTTCGGGCGCGGCGCCTTCGGCTTCTTCGTCGGAACCTTGGCGGCCTTCTTCGCCTTCGACGGCGACTTGGCCTTGGCCGGCTTGGCAGCAGCCGCCTTCTTCGCACCGGCGGGAGCGGCCGACGCCGCAGACGCCTTCTTGGCGGCGCCCGCCTTCCGACCAGTCGCCGCCTTCACGCCACCAGCCTTCTTTGCGCCGGCCGCACGGGCACCCTTCTTCTCCTTGCTGGCCGGAGCGGCGCGCTTCTTCTTGGCACCGCCAGCACGAGCCTTGCCGCCCTCAGCCGCCCCGCCGCCGGCGCCGGCAAGCTTGAAAGAGCCGGACGCGCCCTTCCCCTTCGTCTGCACCAGCTCGCCCGCCACCACGGCCGACTTGAGGTACTTCTTGATAAACGGCGCCAGCTTCTCCGCGTCCAGCTTGTAGTGCGCGGCAATGTACTTCTTGATCGCCTGCAGCGACGATCCGCCGCGCTCCTTCAGACTCTTGATGGCGGCCGTCACCATCTCAGAGGTGCGCGGGTGCGCAGGCTTGGCGCGCGGCTTCTTCGCAGACGACGCAGACTTTGCCTTCTTCGTAGTGCCGGTGGCGGCGGGTGCCGCAGCAGTCTCGTTCGTAGCCGCCTGATCTGCCATTTCGACGACGCGCGTTAACACACAACACAGCGAGCAGCGAGAGCGAGAAGAGACACGCAGCGAGCGGAGCGCACAGCAGAGGAATAGCCGCCTCGCACCGGCTGTCTGTTTGCTCTTTTGTAATGAAGTACCACTGGGCTGTGCCCGTCTGACTTCTAGGAATGCGCTAGGGGGTTTATGAAGATTGTGGTTTGGTTTGTGTGCGTGTTTTTGAGTAAATGTTTGTTCTGTGTGTGTGTTTGTGTGTTTTAAATGTCCCTAAAGTGGCGCGTGAGGGTTAGTTTAGGTCTCTTGTGTTGAAGGTCTGGATGTTCGCAGCCTAAGTTTCGGATGAGGTGATGGGGCGATGTTTGTGTTCTCTCATAAAGCTTGGCCGATTTTTCCTTTATGAGGGAATAGATGGTGGGCTGTTCTAGAAAGTCTCTGATTTGTGTGTTGCGGACGTATCTGTCAGCACCTGTTATTACCCGGAAGGTTTTATTTTGTAGCCGTTGTAGTTTTAAGAGTGAGGTGTCTGACGCCATTGACCACACTTCCGAGCCATACAAGATGACCGGAAGTATGAGTTGGCGCCAGAGAAGCATTTTGCATTTCAAGGTGAGTCCTTCACCCTTCAAAAGAGGGTATAGTTGTGACAGGAGCGCGCAACCTTTGTTTGCCGCTTTCTTGATGTGTTGCCTCCATGTGAGGCGGTTGTCGATCTCCATTCCAAGATATGTGATGCAATTTCGCCAGGCTAGGTCCCGACCACCAATTGTTAGTTGTTGGTCTGGGAGTTTTAGCCTGGTTGTGAAATATATGGCCTGGGTTTTATTTGGGTTTATTTTTATTTTCCATAGATTGCACCACTGCGTTATGGAGTCGAGGTGGGCTTGCAGCTTTCGCCGTATGAAATCAAGGTTGCGGCTACTTCTGTAGATGGCAGTGTCGTCAGCGTAGAGAGCGATCTCCCCGCCGACCTGCTTAGGTATGTCGTTCGTGTAAATGGAGTATAGGACGGGACCTAAAACCGAACCTTGGGGAACTCCGGCCGCAATCGGTCGCATCTGGCTCAATCCTGTCCCGTTTCTTACGAAGAAGTGACGCTCCGCAAGAAACGAGTCAATGATCTTTATTATATGTTCTGGGCACCCTATGTGATCTAGTTTAAATATTAGGCCATCGTGCCAGACGCGGTCGAACGCTTTCTCTATGTCCAGGAATACTGCTCCTGTGGATTCTCTCTTTGCCCTGGCCAGACAAGCGTGCTCAACCAAGCGCAGGCATTGTTGTACTGTGGAGTGCTCAGCGCGGAATCCAAACTGTTCAGGCAACAGGATGTTGTTGTCAGTAAGGAATTGCTGAAGGGTTGTGAGTATAAGCAGCTCAAGGATTTTACTCATGCCAGTGAGTAGGGAAATTGGTCTGTAACTTTCGGGTAGGAGAAGGTTTTTGTTAGGTTTGGGAAGGGTGATTACCTTAGCAGTTTTCCACGCTGAGGGGAAGTAGGTGAGTTTTAGGCAAGCGTTGAAGACGCTTGCCAGAAATGTTATGGCGGGAGGTGGAAGGTGCTTTAGGAGTGGGGTGCGGATGCGGTCAGGTCCAGGAGCTTTGTGGTTTCCCTGACGCTTGATAAGTGCGCTTATTGTCGGCTCGTTTACGGGCACGAATTCTGTGT
The DNA here is from genome assembly GCF_023864275.1 of Schistocerca cancellata. Lineage (NCBI taxonomy): Eukaryota > Metazoa > Arthropoda > Insecta > Orthoptera > Acrididae > Schistocerca > Schistocerca cancellata. Next base: position 456,427,000 of record NC_064634.1, on the reverse strand, counting down.
TTGGGCGCGAATTTCTTATCTGAGTCACTCGTCCGACGACTATTCTTTCCTGCCTCTCACTCTCGTCATCATCGATGACGTGAGTTCGGAATTGTGACTCTAGTGATTTTGCCATTATTTCCGCCTTTTCTTGGTCTTCATAAGCTAGTCCGTTCTCGCCGTGGAGTGGCCTGTTCTCTCTGGTGGGGGCTTTCCGCTGCCGGGCTATTTGCCAGATCTTGCGTTTGCTGTTCTCTGTTTCGGCGGCTTGTAGCATCTCCTCCCAGCAGCGGCTCCTGTGCTCCTGCAGTCGGAGTTTCACCTGGTCCTCAAGCCTCCGCAGCAGGCGGCGGTCAGTGGGGTCGCGGTGACGCTGCCACTGCTTACGCAGCCTGCGTTTGGCGACTATGAGGTCCCAGATGTCAGGGGGCAGGTCCCTGGCGCCAGGCTCTGTGGTGAGCCTGACGCTTGTAGCGCGAGCACAGGCGTGGAGGACGTCTGTGAAGTTCGCTATTGCGTCATCTATTTCTCCTGTTGTCTCCATCTGCGGGATTTCCTCCACGTGCTCACCCACCAGGTATTTATATCGGTCCCAGTTTGTTATCACTTCTGTTCTTGCCATCCTCCCGGCATCGTCTTCGACACTGGCTATGTCCAGAACGACCGGATTATGATCAGAGTTCAGTTCGTGGTGCACAGTGACCGCCGCATCGAGAGCAAAGTTTTTTACGACAAAAATATCCAGGATGTCTGGATTGCTTGCCGGATCTGCAGGGATGTGCGTAGGCTCGTCGGGTGCGATGACGCTGAGGGCGGCACGGCTCTCGACGAGTCTATGCAACCTCACGCCACTATTGTTCTCGGCGCGGCAGCCAAAGGCCCTATGCTTCGAGTTGAGGTCCCCTCCCACAATTACACGGGCGCCAGTACCTAGCAGAGCCTGAAGGTCCTGTTGCAGTATAGTGGTGGCTGGGGAGTGGTATGCGGAAATTATAATGTATGACATGTTTCGAATTTTAATTTCTACTCCGGCCGCCTCGATGCTGGGTGTCTGAGGTAAGTCCACGATGCGAAAGCACCGTCTACCTTTCACGAGGATCGCCGCTCCGCCGCCTGCGCGGCCTCCTACGCGGTCGGCTCTATGCATGGCATAGTTACGGACGGAGAAGCGGTCCTCGGGCTTAAGGTGGGTCTCTGTCAGGCACACAACATCGATGTCGTGCCGGTCGAGAAATTCTTCAAGCATTTGCTTTTGAGGCTTTACGCCATTGGCGTTAAAGTTTAATATAGATAGTTTTCTGGATCTAGGGGGATCCATTAAGAGATTCAAATAATGTCATAGCACCCTCAGCGAGGGCCATGAATTTGCTGAGGCCATCAGGCGCCGCCCGCACGCGCGCCATGGTGTCCCTAATTGTGAACATTACGTTTGCTAGGCTGAAGCCCGCAAACAGTTGACGCAGCTCGTCAAAGACGCCAAGCGGCGTCCCTGGCTGCTGGCCAGCAGCCGACTGAGGCGGCGCGGCAGCTGCGGGCGCCTGAGTGTGCTGGTGGCGTGGGGGGGGCCAGGCGGCAGCAGCCGTCGGGGCGCGTGGTGGGGGTAGCGAGGGAAAGGCCTCTCGCCCCGGCGCAGTCGCTCCGCGGCTGCTGGCGGCGGCAGAGCTAGCTGCCGGCGCCTTGGCCGCAGAGGCAGACTGCGTCGACCACGCGGGAGCGGGAGCGCCACGCGACAGCGCCGCGCCGTTTGCCGACCGGGGTGGACGGGTGGACATTAGCTGTATGCGTGTGGGGCAGCGGCTGTAGTTCGCCGGGTGATCGCCCTCGCACAGCGCACATTTTGCTGGGGTTTTGCGGCTCTTTTTGCACGCGTTTGTCAAGTGCGGTCCGGCGCATTTGACACATTTTGGGGGGTGGTGGCATTGTTCCGCAGTGTGGAACAGCTGCTGGCATTGGTGGCACTGTACAGGGCCTTCAGGTTGTCTGTATTTTTCTATGGTGACTTTGCAGTTCATAAACAGTTCTGTTCTTAGTAGTTCCCTGTTCCTTTCGTCTGGGTGAAGGATCACCTTGAATTGCGCACGCTTTCTGCGTCCCTCACCAGGATTGTTGGGGTCAGAGGCGCGTGTTTCCTGCTTCACCTCTATCACTCTGTATTTACGCTCAATGAGCAACTCTTTTATTTCGGCGGGATCGGTGTCCTGCGGGAGACCCTTGATCACCGCCTTATATGCGTGCTTTTCCGTTAACGGATATGAGTGGAATGGTATTTTCTTTTGCGTGAAGTACTGCACAAGAAATCTATAGTCAGGGGGTGTCGACGGTTGAAATTTCACCGACGACCCTCTACATGATGTATTTAGACCCCCTTTTAATTGTGGGGCGACCTCTTTTATGAGTTTCATTGTCCCATTTTGTATTGTAGCAATGATGGGAGGCACTTTCTCCCTTCTCTGTTTCTGCTGCGCTTGCGCGCCAGAGGTCGAGGGACGGGCAGGCGTCGCTTCGACCGCTTCCGCGCCGTCGGAAGCGATCGGCGCGAAGCTGTTTGAAGTGGGGATGTTGGCTACAACGGTTTCCCCCCCTACTTCCATGTCGTCACTGTTTGGGGTCTCGTTTTCCTCAGCGAGCCGGCTTGGGGCCGGACGCTTAGGTGCTGGCATTACGTCCGTTTCTTGTAAGCGTGTTTTAGCCTTGGTTATGCCTGTGGTGGATTGGCCGCGGGTACCCAGGGACTGGGTGCCGCAGCGGACTGGGACTTTGGGCTTACCCAATATGTCTGATCTAGCGGTCCTAGAAGCCTGACATTCACTGCCAAGGGGCACTGGTTGCTCGCTCGTTGGCACCGTTAGGTTTCCCTGAGCAGTGCCAGCCCTATCATTGACTACGCGCGGGTTACCGGGTAGCACCACGGGCCCTGGCGTAGGAATTTCCCTACTCTCGGGGGAGCAGGGAGGATGCCCTGCGGCAGTGTCTGAACGAATCACCACGGAAGCAGATCAGACGACGGTTGAACAAGAAAACCACAGCCCTCGCCGCCACCGCGCTGCCAGTAGACCGGCAGCAGCTGCACGACGAAGGGACAAGGCCCGTGTCAACACACGACAATAATGCGGCGCAATCGCGAAGCGTGCGCACCCACACACACGACAATTTTGCTTGCGTTACGCATGCGCAACGCACACAACAATTTTGCCCCGCTACGGCAAGCGTAGCGCGCTCAAAGATCCGTCCGGCAGCGTGCGGCAGCAACGCGTCCGCACTCGACCGGTCGTCCCCCTCGCGCCACAGGCCCAGCCAGTGTCGCGGGCGGGCGCGGACGGCCGAGAGAGCGGCCGCCACTCTGCGCGCCGCCGCGCCGCGCCTCCCGCGCTTGCTACCGCCCAACGTCCGACAGCCTGTGCGGAGCAGCCCCACACCTGCGCCACAACCACCCGCGCCTTTCAAACCACCGAGGATGGGGCTACACACAGCCACACCACAGTCGCCAACCAGTCGCCACGGCAGCGCCGCAAACCACGGCCAAACTGCAGCCACCGCGCGCTACAGCCTGGGTCGGCCCGCCGAGAATCGCCGCCCACGCCCAAATGCCGCCCCCACAGCCCCAGCCGGCGACCGGCCACAATGGCCAAACCTTCGGCAAAGGCCCCACACCGTCGCCGCGGCAGCCCGGCCAGCGCGGCCGGCGCCACAGCCACACAAGAGGAGGCGTGCGGCGATGACGGCCGTGCAAACGCACCTCCGCCGCCCCATCGCCCTCCCACCGTTTCCCGATCGGCCCGCAGCCGTCGGGCCACGTCCTCCTCCTCTCGCCCGCCAACATTCACAGCCCTTTCGTTCGTTTCCCAACAATTTCAATTGTGCCCGCCGCAAAAAACGGGCGCCGCCTGCAAAGCAACATGCTCCGCCGGAGCGCCCCTCGCCGCTTACGAGCCAACCCCTCGCCCGAGGCAAACCGAAATCCGCAACTACAGACCAACCCAATCTGCCGTCAGCACACACGACAGCCAACATCACGCGTTACGAGTTAGACATTAGGTTCACACGTCTCGGTTAGGTTCGGTGGACGTGGGTTAGGTTAAGGGCACTTGGGTTAGGTTAAGCATTCAAAACACACGTCAGGCGTCAGAGGTTAGGTTACGTTACGTTACATTAAGGTTAGGTTAGGTTAGGTTAGGGGCACTTGGGTTAGGTTAAGGGTCGGTGTTAGGTTAAGCGTCAAACTTAGGTTAAGCATTCAAACCACACGTCGGGCGTCCGAGGTTAGGTTAGGTTAGGTTAAGGCCACTTGGGTTAGGTTAAGCCTCAAACTTAGGTTAAGCATTCAAACACACGTCGGGCGTCAGGTGGCCGCAGCAGCCGCACCTACCTACCCACCCACCTCACGGCCGGACAGCTTGGCTTACTTGGCGCTGAGGCTGACCTCACCGCACCTCACCTCACGCTACGCAACGCTACACAGGTTCGGTTCGCTCAGCTTAGGCTTAGAGCTTAAGCGCCGAGGTCGGATTACGTTGGTTCACCTTCGGGCGCCACACTTTGGGTGTAAAGGTCGCGTCGGGTCGTCGGCACGCCGCAAAAACAAAAACAAAAGCGAAGCCACAGACAACGCCGACAAACGGGCAGCACGACCACGACCAGATACCGAGACACACGGACCACCCACCGGCCAAAGGGCACCAAACAACAAACCAGAGCACCACGTGTCGACCAGAGCAACCCGCCGCTCACGCGACGTGGCTGGCACCGAAGGGCCGCCGCAACTGCGCTTTCCGCGCCGGGCCGGATGCACGTGCGGCAACACCACCACCGCACACAGCCGCTGTTCAACATCAACCAACAACACGCCGCGGTCGCAGCCTCAACGCCAGCACACGTTTGCACCACCATTCACACGCACCGCACAAACAGCTGTCGCCGACAACACAAACACACCGCAACGACGCCGCCGCCTCTACTTGTGCCGGCCACCCACCCCACCGACGGCGCACCTGTCGCCAGCCGGCAGTCGGCAGTCGGCACGGGAAACGCACACCGCCACTTCGCTCGCGCGCACGCCACCAACCAGTCGTCGTCTCCAAAAACAACAAACAAACATAGGGCAGGCAACAAATCGCCTCGCACGAACCGTCCACAAAACTATCAAAGCACAGCCTCTGGCTAACGGCCACGACGCAGCGGCACGCTGCTCCTTTCCCCGCCCCACTCCATTCACAAAGTCACGCGACACCTTTCCGCCACTACGCGCAGCCGCACCCGACGCCCGTGGCAACGACACAACTACTGCACTATCCACCGTACACACAGCCAGCCAGCCAGCCAGCCAGCCAAAACCACACCAACGACCCAAACACGCACGTGCAACGGCACGCCCCAAACCAGTCAACGTCGACAACCACACGCACGGCTGGAAACAGGCGTCCTTCCACGTTGCCATCAAGCTACACACAAGACACAAGGAACCAACAACAGCACGCCTGCCCGCCCGCCCCACTCTCACGCCGCAAAAAGCACACCGAAACCGCCAAACGCACATTCCCATCGCACTGACACCGACCGGCTCGCTACCACCACACCTCTCGGCAGCCGTTTCGCAGACATGACACGGCGCGACATGACATCACGACCAACTCTCCTTTCCCCGACGCCTTCGGCCGGAGCACAACGCCGCCAATTCGCCACACAGTCACACACACTCACAGTCGACAAGCGCCCGCCCTCCCTGCACGACGCCGCGCAGCAAACGCGCCCGCAAACACATACCCTCTCCTCTCTCTCGGCCGCCCGACGCGCCAACCGCCACACCGCCAGCCACTCGCAATTGTGCACTGCCGCCAGCCACACGTCCAACACGCCGCGCCGCCTCCGGCCACCCGCCAGGGGGCGCTCACGTCCGCGACAACAGCGCGGCCCGCCGGGCCAAACCGAACCGAGCCGCCCGCCGCTGCTCTGCACATCTTCCTGCGCGCATCAACAAAACGAGGCAAGCGAGCACACCCCGTCACAACGCCACATCACGCAAATGCCGTGCCGACCTCTTGTGTCTACCGCCTAAATTGCACTCACCAGCCGCCCCTTCTTCTTCCTATCTATCTATCTGTGCGTCTGTGTCGGTCCGCGCGTGACGCCTCTCAACATCCGCCGTCGCCGTCCCCGTTTCCGCCCCAATGCCATCGTCGCGCCGCCGCCTCCTCCTCCTCCGCCGCCCCTGTCCGGCCCGCACCACACCATACACCGCTGCTTGTCCCGGCCGTTGCCACCAAAGGCGCCTACCGCAAACGCGCCACGCCGCAGCCCCCGTGCGTGCATCTCCGTGCCGACGCTGCCTCTCTGCCCTCCCGCACGCACTCGACCGACCGACATGCACTGCGTCGACGGCCTCGACAACACAGTCTCTGGGCTCCGCACTGCGTGTTCCGGTACGCGCGCTCAAACACCTATGTACTCATTACCAGCGATGGCGAGGCACCACACAATCTCTGACCAGAGAGTTTCTTATCGTCGCTAGTCTGCGCCACACGACACTAGTGGCACGTAGCGGGTCGGCAGGAACAGTTGTCATCTCTATGTGGCGGGTCGGGAGAGGTCGTAGTCAGTCGACGACAGTATTAGCGAGTGGACGATTGTACTGAGCGGGCGGCGGCGTGCTCTTCTCGCGACTCTGGTCTCCGTTCGGGACGATGCATATTGTTATAAAAGGTAAGGTAATGAAGCTGCATTGCGCAAATCTAATAATGTATGTCAATTGTAACTATTTTCTTCACAACAAAATGCCCCAATAATACTTTGTTTCCAAAGTAACTTTTTTTTAAAGGTAAAACCATTCATTTCCATTTAAAGAATATTTCCTCCAACAATCAAAAAATTAAATGTGAGCCGGCATTCATTGCACGAAGCTGTGTACAGGTATCTACAGTTAAGAGCACATATAGATGCAGTTTGTTTCCTCTTTTGCCTTTTTTTTTCATTGACGTAACGATCTTTTGCTCTTTTTTTTTGTTTTTTATTCTGATTTGTACGTAGGCTGTTTGTTTACATTTTTTTTTATTGGTAATGCCACGTAGCGCTCTGTGTGAAAATCACTGCCTGTGCCGTGTGCAGTCAGTGGCCAGTTTGCATTGTTGTCATATGAACCTGCTATAGCTGGATGTGAACAGCGCGTACCGTTGCGCAGTTAGGGGTGAGCCGCCAGCACTGGTGCATGTGAGGAGAGATATGGCGGACTTTTCAAATTACATATATTATGACTTGTGATGATATTAAGGGTAAATACATTGTTTGTTGTTCTCTATTAAAATCTTTACTTTGCTAACTATCCCTATCAGTAGTTAGTGCCCTCCGTAGTTTGAATCTCTTATTTAGCTGGCAGTAGTGGTGCTCGCTGTATTGCCGTACTTCGAGTAATGACGATTTTTGTGAGGTAAGTGATTTCCGAAAGGTGTACTTTAATGTTACTCAGGGCCATTCTTTTGCAGGGATCTTTGATAGTCAGATTGCGTTGCGCTCAAAATATAGTGTGTCACTTTAAGCGCAGTTTTGTATACATTGTTGTTCAAAGGGGGACGTTTCAGAATACAGGGCCGAAGGTCAGCCAGCGCTGCCCTTACAACGTTTATCGGGTTTTCAATTATGTCTCTTGAGATGTTCATGGTTCATTATTTCCATTCATCATATTATCGCGCGTTTCCCATCAATCTTCGTTCGTTCATTTTCTAGGGACGTTAACAACATTCTGGCACATTTTTATCATCATTCACGCACTCACTTACTTACGACTATTTGTGCGGGGAGGTTACACTTGGGTCCATTTCCATTTACATTCAATGTTGATAGACCTTTTTTTTGTTGTTGTTTTGTTGCTGGCAGGTTACAAACGCCTCATTTTATGTTGGTTGCAGCGTTTTTCTCCTTCTTCTAGTGTTTTCCCCGCTCTCACCACCGCCCCCGCCCCTCCCGCATCCGTCGGTCTCACCACGTTCACTGACAGCCGCGTCTGCGGCTACACCACAACACAACAACGGCCCCCTCCCGGCAACCCATTCGTTTTCTCTTCTTTTGCACAAAAACAACGCCGCACGCGCCAGCCGAGCGCAGCGCAAGCCACCCACACCGCGCCCCTCCCCGTCTTTATAGCCCCCGCTTCTTGTTTTCTTCGTTTGCCCCCTCCCATCTCCCGAATGCCATGCCATGCCATGCCAGCAGCGTTACGCGTGCCCCTCCCCTGTCCACACACTACCGCGAAACGAACAGCCTTCCGGGCCACATGCAGGGCACGCCCACCGCCATTCCCGGACGCAATTCTCGAAACAACACACACACACACACAAAATGAACGCACTATCCCCACTTCGCTTCTCTCTCTCTCTCTCTCTCTCTCTCGTCCCTTCCCTTTAACGAAAGACAAACAAACCCCAGTTAACACACTTTCTCGACACCTTCATGTAGGGAGGGAGGGAGGGAGGGAGGGAGGGTGCGTGCGTTGTCTCGACCGTGACGGCAACCATCGACGATCCATTTCCCCCACTGGTAAAACATGTTCACTAACACCTACAGACATCATTCCGTACACACACAATGGCTTTGCACACGAACATAGACGGCACGGGCACTGTCGTACATTCTTCCTCAGAACCATCTCAACGAACGTTACATACACATCCGGGAAAGCAAAGCAAAGCAACGCAACGCAACGCACACAATTCAGCCGTCAAAGGTAACGTTCACCACGGCAGACACTTGCCGCCGCGCCGTTACACGCATTTCAGTGCGGCTACAATACACCTCCGACACGGGAACGTTCCGTTGCTCTACACCGCGTTTCTCCGTTTTGTTTGGTTTTTTTTTCTTTTTTCTCTCTCTCTACTTTTTTTCTTCCCCTCTGTCCTTTCCTCCACCATTCTCTCCTCACGTTCTGCCCAGACATTCGACCGATCACAGAGGTTCACCTTTCGGTAACCGTTCTCAGCGCGACGGTATGACGGGTGTTCAAGACGTACCGTTGCGTGATGCCGGTGTACCGCGCCGATCGACAGTTTCCCAGAGGCGACGGATCGGACCACATCACCGACACACACAAACACGTGTGCGCACATTCGCCAAAGCGACCGTCGTCTTCTAGCGTCGCGCTTACTGTACTGTACTGTACTGCACTGGACTGGACACGCGTGCATGCATCTTCAATGACGACGTCGGTGTGCGTGCGTCGTACGCACAAGCAGACACAGTCAGTCAGACACGACTATCGAAATCAGAGTCGGAGGGAAGGTACATCATCGTGCGTGTCGCCCGTACAATGCAATACACATTGGTGTCTCAATGCGCGTTCATTTAAACGTCACTCACACGCCTCCACGCTGCAGCATTTACAGACACATCTCACCCTCGCCATGTATGGCGTGCAAACCGACCCGAAAAAACGGCCGTCGTTACACACTGACATTCCCAACAATCGCGTTTCGTTTCCATCCGTCACGTAACTAACCGGCACCTCCATCCAAAGGACACATCACCGATCGCACTTCCCCCACCTCGCAGACAGGTAACACCAACGAGTTGTGCGCACGTGCCTCCATTCCACGTCACACCGTGGCCGTACCCCGCAACACGCGACGCGCCCCCATCAATCAAATTCATCGCATCGGCCACCCCACCCCGTCGCGTCGCAACCAAAGCGGTAGCTATTGCCGCCGTCCACCCACTCACACACAAAACAACAACAACAACAATTCCGCCCTTCCCGCAAAGGCCATTTGGTGGCCCTGAAAAGGGCCGTTTTTGCCGCTCTCGCAACGGAGGAGCCTTCTCTCCTTCCATTCCAGAGCCACCTCCTTACTTGGAGCTCGTGTACTTGGTCACCGCCTTCGTGCCCTCGCTCACGGCGTGCTTGGCCAGCTCGCCAGGCAGCAACAGCCGCACAGCGGTCTGGATCTCGCGGGACGTGATGGTCGAGCGCTTGTTGTAGTGCGCCAGGCGGGACGCCTCGGCCGCGATGCGCTCGAAAATGTCGTTCACGAAGCTGTTCATGATGCTCATCGCCTTCGACGAGATGCCCGTGTCAGGGTGCACCTGCTTCAGCACCTTGTAGATGTAGATGGCATAGCTCTCCTTCCTCTTGCGCTTCTTCTTCTTGTCGCCCTTCGAAATGTTCTTCTGAGCCTTGCCAGCCTTCTTGGCGGCCTTCCCGCTAGTCTTGGGCGGCATCTCAAACAAGAACGTGAACGTACGGCAGCAACACCAGTAGCAAGCGCTCCGCTCTAGTCAGCGTCTCCCCACACAGTGGCACCCAGCGCGCCCCGCCGCCGCACCTTTACCAGCTCGCCCCGTTGCGGCCGCCGACCAATGGGCCGCGAGCGCAACCGGCCGCCGCACCCGAGAGCATAAAGGACCCCCACCCCTGGCGGCGCCGCCACTCCGCTGCTCGACTCGCTGCGGCTCGCACCGTCCTTCGTCTCGTCTCGTTTTCACACCACAGCCCATCGCCATGTCCGGACGCGGAAAGGGAGGCAAAGTCAAGGGCAAGTCAAAGTCCCGCTCCAGCAGGGCCGGGCTCCAGTTCCCGGTCGGCAGAATCCACCGCCTCCTGCGCAAGGGAAACTACGCCGAGCGCGTCGGCGCCGGGGCGCCCGTCTACCTCGCCGCCGTCATGGAGTACCTCGCGGCTGAGGTGCTCGAGCTGGCCGGAAACGCGGCCCGCGACAACAAGAAGACGCGCATCATCCCGCGCCACCTGCAGCTTGCCATCCGCAACGACGAGGAGCTCAACAAGCTCCTGTCGGGCGTCACCATCGCACAGGGTGGTGTCCTGCCCAACATCCAGGCCGTCCTGCTGCCAAAGAAGACCGAGAAGAAGGCCTAAACAGAGAGGCCAGGCAATCGGCACGCGGACCCGCCGCCCAGCAGCGCTGCGTGCTCCCCTGCACGCAACGCGCTTTGCCGGCCCGGCTCACAACAATCGGCCCTTTTCAGGGCCACCACACAAACCTACGTCCAAAGCAAAATTGCAGTCGTCCTCGCCGCACTTTACTTTAACTTCACTTCCACAGCCGCCGCCGGCAACAAGACCATACCAACTGCTACGATTGCAGGGGGGAGAAATTCTGCGAGGTACCTCGGTGTCACGCCTGACATCCAAGTGTCACATAGGGGAACTTGGCACAAACGCTCACGCCAGGATGCAGATCCTGTACCCTGTTCCCTCGACCCCGCAACAGGCGTAGCGATACTGGAATATGCGCGCCCTGTATGGGGCTGTGCAGCCAGATCGACGATGCATCGCCTACAGAAGGGTCCAAAGCAGAGCGCTCTACGACGGGCCTTACACGTCCCCGCGGCAGACCTGCATAGAACCACTCACAACACGATTCCGCGCCCTGGCACAAGCGTTCTACGCCACCGCGCGGAAGTCAGAAAATGACTGTTACGTCTTGACCCTTGGGCGATATGAACACCACAGGGACAGATGTGCAAGACCCGAGAGTCGCTGCTCCAGCAGTAGCACAGACAGAACACATAATCACTCTCAACAAACAGCAACGTCCGAAAACAAGCACAGTACCGAAGATAAGAACAACACACAGAAAAGAGGAGCAAATGTCCACAGGCGACAATAACCTCCACCAACTCCCCCTCTAACGGTAAGAGGACTAAAAGAGAGAAGAACAAGAAGAGCCGCCGCCATCTTGTCGTCCACAGCCCGTGTGGCCCAACACACACACACACACACACACACACACACCTTGTTTTGTTTCGTTTGCCTCAAGCACCTCCACGCACGCACAGTCGCCTTCCAAACGACAAGACAACGACAGCAATAATGACCACTGCGAGAGGAGCGTGTCGACACACCGCCCTCCACTCCCGCGCGCCCCAAACAAACGAAACAGCTGATCCGGCCGCCTATCGGCACGCCTTGCCTCGGCAACTCCAACGCCGCCGCAAACACACACAGCCAAACCGCGCAAATATTCACCGCCTCTCGCACAACAACAACAACAACAACAACAACACACAGCCCGGCATCTCCATCGATCGATAAACAAAGCAAACACAAAACGCCCTCTCTCGCACACACAGCCACAAGACCCGCTTCCTTTCCTTTCTCCCAGTCACGTCACGTCAGTCAAACGAAAACGAAATGAAGAATGAAAGAAAGAAGGCAGGCAGGCAGGCAGGCAGGCAACACACGCAGCAACAACACAGACTCTTTCGCACTTTTCAATTTCCGAACAGTGTGGTGGCCCTGAAAAGGGCCGTTTTCGTCTCTCCCACGGCCGCGGGAAGGCCAACGCGGCACAGCACACCGGCTGCGACGCGCCTAACCGCCGAAACCGTACAGGGTGCGCCCCTGCCTCTTCAGGGCGTACACCACGTCCATGGCCGTCACAGTCTTGCGCTTGGCGTGCTCAGTGTACGTCACCGCGTCGCGGATCACGTTCTCCAGGAACACCTTCAGCACTCCGCGGGTCTCCTCGTAGATCAGACCAGAGATGCGCTTCACGCCGCCCCTGCGAGCCAGGCGGCGGATCGCGGGCTTCGTGATGCCCTGGATGTTGTCGCGCAACACCTTGCGGTGCCGCTTGGCGCCACCCTTGCCGAGCCCCTTTCCTCCCTTGCCGCGGCCAGTCATCTCTTCTAAATCCTCAAAAAAGCTCAGGCAAGCAAAACGTCTGCTGCAGCGGCTGGCTCCTCACCCGGCGCTAGCGAGTCGGCTACGGTCTGCGCCCAGCGCTTTTTTTTTTTTTTTTTTTTTTTTTTTTTTTTTTTTTTTTTTTTTTTTTTTTTTTTTTTTTTTTTTTCATGTGTGTGTTTGCAGGCCCGTCGCTGATGCGACTCGCCGTGTACGTGTGTTTGGGTGAAGGTTTTTAACAATCTTTATTTACAACACAAAACTGCTTTTGCAGGGACTGGCATACTTGGGCCTCAGGGGCCCTTAGCCGACCTGCTTCGTTGTCCATTTTTATTTTGCTTATCTATTTTACCTAAATTACGTTATTTACATATATACATTGCTTCTAGGCTACTCTTCTTCTGTTAGGGACATTGGGACCTTAAAACGGTGGCCTGGTTGTGGGTAGGTGACTCCGAGTTCCCTGAGATGGGGCAGTACGTTTCGTAGTTGGTCTACTTTAGTGTAAAGTTTGACGGCCTTTTTTCTGATTGCTGTTTTTAGGGTGTCCATTTGGGTGGCTTCGTGAATTAGGTGGTTACTTTCCCAAGGGGGGGCCCGTAGAATCCATCTCAGAACTTTATTCTGCACTACCTGAAGAGACTGGAGTTGGGTCTTGGATGCTGTACCCCACGCCGAACTGCCATAGAGTAGCGCTGGTAGGACGGTTGCCTTGTACAGCCGGAGCTTGGTGTCCTGGTTGAGGTCGCTGCTGATGAAGAATGGTGTCAGTGCCTTGGCCATCTGCATGCATTTGGTCTTCTTTCCCTGGATGTGCGTGTGGAAGAATAGTTTGGCATCCATTTGAACTCCCAGGTAGCGGACTGCGGGTGACCACGGTATCCGGCGGCCTAGGATGTTCACTCTTTCGATCCTTGGTTGCTTTTTGCAGAAGTATACCAGTGTGGTTTTCTCTGCATTTAGGACCACTTTGTTTGTTCTGCACCAGCTGACGACTTTGTCCATTTGGCGCTGCAATCGGTTGACATTAGCGAAATGTTGGCGGCCGCTAGTGTACAGCGCCGTGTCATCCGCGAACTGGGCCAAGTTAACGTTGTCCTCCAGCGGCAGGTCGTTGATGTACACGTTGAACAGCGACGGCGAGAGGACTGATCCTTGAGGGATGCCTGCTGCTAGTTGTTTGAGGCTGGACTTTTTCCCCTCCATTGCAACGGTTATTCGGCGGTCCTGAAGGTAGTCGGCTATCAGGTGTACATAGCAGTCCGGAATGGTTGTCTGTGTGGCCAGTTTTTGGATGAGCTTATCATGCCAGACTCTGTCATAGGCCTTGTCCCAGTCCAAGAAGGCCGCAGCGGTGGAATGTGACGCGTTGAATTTCTTGGTGATGTGCTCAACCACTCTAACAACCTGCAGTTCTGCTGAGAGCTTCCGTTGGAATCCGAATTGCTCCGGTCGGATCGTTCCGTCTGCTGTTAGCGGTTGCTGAATCCTCTTGAGTACCACCCTTTCGAAGATCTTGCTTAAGGTGCTGAGCAGACTTATCGGCCTGTAGCTCGTTGGCATTTGCAGGTCTTTGCCCGGTTTCGGGATAGGAATGATCTTAGCTGTCTTCCATTGCTGCGGAAAGTGGTTCAGTAGGAGGCAGCTGTTGTAGATTCGAGTTAGCAGTACTAGCGGTTTCCTCGGCAGTTCCTTCAGGTGCGCGTTCGAGATGCGGTCCATTCCTGGTGCTGACGTCCCTTTCCTGTTTCTAATTATGTTCTTGACTTCTGTTGGCGTGGTGAGGAGGGGTTGGTCCGCTGTTTGTCGTCTGGTGAATTCTTCGATGAATTCCGTTGTTGCGGTTTCGGCGCGGGCTTCTTCTTCATCGAGTTCGTAATTGTGGAGGGTGTTTTGCTGTTCGTAAGCCTCTGCGAATGTTTCTGCCATCTCTAGTGGTTCGAAGGTCAGTCCTCTGTTGGTGCGGATGGCGCGTTTTGGTTCTTTAGGGCGGCGTATGGCCTTCACCAGTTTCCACTCCTCTTTTTGTTGTAGTTGGAATTGGTCCATCTTGTCCTCCCATTGTTCCCTCCTCCAGTCCGTTAGGCGGGCGCGAAGTTCTCGTTGGAGTCGGTTCATGGTCTGTCTGTCCCGAGGGTTCCTGAACTCTTGCCAGCGTCTGCGGTACCGGTTTTTCTGGTGTCGTAGTTCTTGGAGTAGTGGTGGGAGCTCCGTTGTGTGCGGCGTTTGGATGACGGTCGATGTGGTGGCTCTTCGTGCCGCTGTCTGGATCTTTTCTGTCAGGTAGTCCACCGCTGTGGCCACTTCCTCCTTCGTGTTGAGCGATAGCGTGGGGCGGACCGTGTTGTTTAATGTTCGGCGGAAGGCGTCCCAGTCGATGTCTCTCGTCGTCCATGGCTGGTCCGATAGCGAGATGCGTCGTAGCCGTATGAGGACAGGCAGGTGGTCGGAGGAGAGGTCGTTTATTGTGGTCAGCTCGACGTCTGCCGGTATGTCCTTCGTTAGCACGATGTCCAGGACGTCAGGGTGGTTCCGAGTGAATACTGGGACGTAGGTGGGCTCTTCCGGTCCGTGGATGTCGATGTTGAGTTCTTCCGCTATCTCCAGGAGTCGGTTGCCGTTCCGATTGTTTCTTCGCGAGTTCCATTGTCGGTTCTTTGCGTTCAGGTCGCCGCCAATCAGCGTTGCTGCGGAGAAACCGGTGAGGGCCGCTATGTCTTGTCTGTCGATGGCTGCTCTTGGTGGCAGGTATGTTGCCACAAATGTGATGTTTCCGGCGTAAGTTCTGACTGTGACCGCCGTTGCTTCCAGGTGGTTGTAGTGTAGTATGTCTTCCTTGTGGTGGATCAGCGACCGCCGCACGAAGACCGCTGTGCCTCCTCCTCTTCTTAGTAGCCTGTCGTTGCGGTATGCGTGCATATTTCTCAGTTTAAACGCCTCGTTCCCGCGCAGGTGTGTTTCATTGACCATTAGGACGTCGATGTTGTGCTCCATGACGAACTGTTCAATCTCATTCTTCTTGTTCTTGATGCCGTTGGCGTTCCACATTGCCGCTGTAATGTCTCGTGATGGGCGGTTGAGGGCCATCCTACTCGAAGAGTGACGTTATCCCTTGTGCAAGTGCCAGTATCTTCGAGAGCGGATCCTCCGCGTTCTTTATGTCTGTTGCAATCTGCTTTATCTTTGTCATGAGGTTTGGTTTCAAGAATGTCTTCACCAAATCTGTAATTTGCTTGAAGGCATCCCCAATGGTTCCTGTCGAAGGTGCTTCCCGTTGTGGCTCCGTTGGCTGTGGTGCTTGGCGGCCCCATGCGTTGGTGCTTGATATCGTGCGCCTCTGACGAAGAGGTGGGAAGTTCTCGGCTGTGTTGGTTGGTGCCGGTGCAGTCGTGGTTGGTGTTGGCTGGCTTGTCTTCGTCCCTCGAAGATTAATCGCGGGCCTGAATGGCTTCAGGGCTCGCTGGTACTCCGGACAGCCTCTGAAGTTGGCCGGATGGCCCTTGTTGCCACAGAGGACACAGGTGCACGCCTCTGACTGGCTCAGTGTGCAGGCTGCGGTCAGATGGGGGCCGGCGCACTTTACGCATCTCGGGTTTAGCCTGCAGTACTTCGCTGTGTGGCCGAGCCGCTGGCATCTCTTGCACTGCGGGGGTCCATCTCGGGGTTGGTAATTCTCTATCCTGACGCGTGTGTCCAGAATGTATCTTTCTCCATAGATTTTGTCCGATCTCTTCTCTTTTGGGAGCGAGATGACGTAGACGGGCATCGGCTCTAGTTTCTTCGTCTTCTCGTTTCTCTGTCGGTACTGGTGGATGTCTTTAATTGTATATCCTCTATCCAGGAGGACATTTACTATTGTCTGCGGTGGAACCGTTTCCGGTATTCCCTTGAACACCACTTTCAGGCATCGGTCTTCTGGAAGCTGATGCGTGAAATATTGCATCTGGTTTTTCTCCAGGAAGGCGTAGGCTTTCTTGTAGTCGTCCATGGAGGCAAAGTGGTATCTTATGTGATCCCCTCTGTATATCGCCCGTAGTTCCCCATCTATGTTCTTCTTGATGTCCGCATTAAGGCGAAGATAGTCCGTGGTTTGGTACACCACTAGGGGCGGGGGCTTCGCCCCTGCTGTCGTTGCCGTTGTCGAGGTGCTCGTTGTTGGGATGGCTGGTTCTTCGTCTGGTTGTTCCAATCCGGTGAATGCGTTTTTCGTTGGAACGGCGTATTCCGTGGTGTCGGTCCTCACTCGTTTCGTCTCCTCCTCTGGACTTTGTTCCTGAGATTTCTGTTTCCGTCTCCTGTTCCTGACCACTTGGAATCCAGTGCGGTCTTCTTCTGCTTCCCGGGTGAACGTCCCTTCTTCCGCAGCGTCGCAGCTCATCTGGGAGTTGTCGGAGTCGGAATCGGCATCCGAGATGTCGGAAATGTCGGACTCTGAACGAGTGCGCCCGTCGTTTTCTTCGGAGTCGCTTCCGTGCCTCCGACTCCTGCTGTCTCTTGCTGCTGCATCTCTCCTCGCTTGCGCTCTTCGCAGGATGTCTCGGATCTGTTGTTGTTCCTCTGCAAGTAGTTCGTCCATGACGAACTTGTTCATTGGCGCGTCCTGGCGTGGGGCGTCGTCTTCTTTCTTCGGCTGCATCGTTGTTCTCGTGGCGTGCGTCGGCGCGGCCGACGCGGTGGCAGGCTGTGGGGGAGGGGAGGGGGCCCTGATCGCGGAATCTGGCTTATTCCCTTCCATTTTTAGGCCTACACGACGCGGGCTGGTCCCGCCGCAGCAGGGGCCCTGGCCGTGAGAAGTCCCTAACTCTAACCAACTCAGGCTATTCCTGAGTCCTGTCCTATTCTACTGTCGCCCTAACACCCTACTCCCTACGACAACACGACAATCTGCTCGCGTCTCTAAAGAGACACACTCTCAGCGCCTCTGCACCAGTAGCGGAGCGTGTGAACGCTGCGGCTGCCAGCGCGAGACTGCCCAGCGCACGCGCCAGCCCCCCTATATAGACTCTGGCCCGCCCTCCCCCCACCACGCGCAACCGAGGGCATATAAGCGCACCACGGTGGCTGGCGCGCGCCCGTGTCGTCAAGGCAGCACCCGACGCAGCACCTCGCTCGCCTCCACGCCGCTCCGCTACCGCTATGGCCCGCACAAAGCAAACGGCCCGCAAGTCCACCGGCGGAAAGGCGCCGCGCAAACAGCTCGCCACCAAGGCGGCGAGGAAGAGCGCGCCCGCCACCGGCGGCGTCAAGAAGCCCCACCGCTACAGGCCGGGCACCGTCGCCCTGCGAGAAATCAGGCGCTACCAGAAGAGCACAGAGCTGCTCATCCGCAAGCTGCCATTCCAGCGCCTAGTGCGCGAGATCGCCCAGGACTTCAAGACCGACCTGCGCTTCCAGAGCTCCGCGGTCATGGCCCTGCAGGAGGCCAGCGAGGCCTACCTCGTCGGCCTCTTCGAAGACACCAACCTGTGCGCAATCCACGCCAAGCGCGTCACCATCATGCCCAAGGACATCCAGCTCGCGCGCCGCATCCGCGGCGAGCGCGCCTAAACACCGCGCCAGCCGCTGGGCACCGCCCACGCACGCAAACAAACAAAACGGCCCTTTTAAGGGCCACTAACATCACTCCGTCGCGAGCAAACTTTGTCGGTCGCCTCTCGCCCCACAACCAGAGAACCAAAGACAAAACACCGCTTCCACTTCCCGTCCGTCCGCCACAGCCGCTCTCCTCTGCCAGCTTGCTGGCGCGCGCAACAATCAATCAACATCATCCCTCCCCGGCGCGGCGCTCAAAGCGCACAACACCCATCGGCCGACGCCGTCAACCACACGGGTGGCTGGCCGGCCGCCGCTTCGTTTCGAAACAAACAAACAAAACAAAAAACCCGCACCAACGGCCAGCCAGGCACGCAGGCTCGTCCAACGCCACCGACCCTTTCCACATCTCAACGTCCCCCGCCCCCGTTGCAAGAACACACACACAACCAAGACAAGACACATCCGAGGAGAAGGCAGGCAAACAGACAGACAAACCAAAGTATTCAAACAACATGACACAAACCAACCGTCGGCCGGCCGCGACCAAAAACGGCGACAAGCAACCGCTACCGCCGCCCGCACCCGCCACCGACCCCCCGCAATCCAACCACCACGGCACGCAAACAGTATCCACACACGGGCATACAGAAACGCCAGACGGCACAACCACACCGCAACACGACAATCAAAACCTTCCCGACGTGCTTTGATGGCCCTGAGAAGGGCCGTTTTGGGCCGCGCGTCTCTTGCGCGCCACTAGACGACGGGGACGGGGGGGGGGTGGGGACGACGGAGTCAACCGCCAACCCTTCCTTTCCTTTCCCATTCCTTTCTTCTTCTCCTCTACTTCTTCTTCTTGGGCGACGCCTTCGCCTTAGACGGCGTCGTCGCCTTCTTCGGGCGCGGCGCCTTCGGCTTCTTCGTCGGAACCTTGGCGGCCTTCTTCGCCTTCGACGGCGACTTGGCCTTGGCCGGCTTGGCAGCAGCCGCCTTCTTCGCACCGGCGGGAGCGGCCGACGCCGCAGACGCCTTCTTGGCGGCGCCCGCCTTCCGACCAGTCGCCGCCTTCACGCCACCAGCCTTCTTTGCGCCGGCCGCACGGGCACCCTTCTTCTCCTTGCTGGCCGGAGCGGCGCGCTTCTTCTTGGCACCGCCAGCACGAGCCTTGCCGCCCTCAGCCGCCCCGCCGCCGGCGCCGGCAAGCTTGAAAGAGCCGGACGCGCCCTTCCCCTTCGTCTGCACCAGCTCGCCCGCCACCACGGCCGACTTGAGGTACTTCTTGATAAACGGCGCCAGCTTCTCCGCGTCCAGCTTGTAGTGCGCGGCAATGTACTTCTTGATCGCCTGCAGCGACGATCCGCCGCGCTCCTTCAGACTCTTGATGGCGGCCGTCACCATCTCAGAGGTGCGCGGGTGCGCAGGCTTGGCGCGCGGCTTCTTCGCAGACGACGCAGACTTTGCCTTCTTCGTAGTGCCGGTGGCGGCGGGTGCCGCAGCAGTCTCGTTCGTAGCCGCCTGATCTGCCATTTCGACGACGCGCGTTAACACACAACACAGCGAGCAGCGAGAGCGAGAAGAGACACGCAGCGAGCGGAGCGCACAGCAGAGGAATAGCCGCCTCGCGCCACAGGCCCAGCCAGTGTCGCGGGCGGGCGCGGACGGCCGAGAGAGCGGCCGCCACTCTGCGCGCCGCCGCGCCGCGCCTCCCGCGCTTGCTACCGCCCAACGTCCGACAGCCTGTGCGGAGCAGCCCCACACCTGCGCCACAACCACCCGCGCCTTTCAAACCACCGAGGATGGGGCTACACACAGCCACACCACAGTCGCCAACCAGTCGCCACGGCAGCGCCGCAAACCACGGCCAAACTGCAGCCACCGCGCGCTACAGCCTGGGTCGGCCCGCCGAGAATCGCCGCCCACGCCCAAATGCCGCCCCCACAGCCCCAGCCGGCGACCGGCCACAATGGCCAAACCTTCGGCAAAGGCCCCACACCGTCGCCGCGGCAGCCCGGCCAGCGCGGCCGGCGCCACAGCCACACAAGAGGAGGCGTGCGGCGATGACGGCCGTGCAAACGCACCTCCGCCGCCCCATCGCCCTCCCACCGTTTCCCGATCGGCCCGCAGCCGTCGGGCCACGTCCTCCTCCTCTCGCCCGCCAACATTCACAGCCCTTTCGTTCGTTTCCCAACAATTTCAATTGTGCCCGCCGCAAAAAACGGGCGCCGCCTGCAAAGCAACATGCTCCGCCGGAGCGCCCCTCGCCGCTTACGAGCCAACCCCTCGCCCGAGGCAAACCGAAATCCGCAACTACAGACCAACCCAATCTGCCGTCAGCACACACGACAGCCAACATCACGCGTTACGAGTTAGACATTAGGTTCACACGTCTCGGTTAGGTTCGGTGGACGTGGGTTAGGTTAAGGGCACTTGGGTTAGGTTAAGCATTCAAAACACACGTCAGGCGTCAGAGGTTAGGTTACGTTACGTTACATTAAGGTTAGGTTAGGTTAGGTTAGGGGCACTTGGGTTAGGTTAAGGGTCGGTGTTAGGTTAAGCGTCAAACTTAGGTTAAGCATTCAAACCACACGTCGGGCGTCCGAGGTTAGGTTAGGTTAGGTTAAGGCCACTTGGGTTAGGTTAAGCCTCAAACTTAGGTTAAGCATTCAAACACACGTCGGGCGTCAGGTGGCCGCAGCAGCCGCACCTACCTACCCACCCACCTCACGGCCGGACAGCTTGGCTTACTTGGCGCTGAGGCTGACCTCACCGCACCTCACCTCACGCTACGCAACGCTACACAGGTTCGGTTCGCTCAGCTTAGGCTTAGAGCTTAAGCGCCGAGGTCGGATTACGTTGGTTCACCTTCGGGCGCCACACTTTGGGTGTAAAGGTCGCGTCGGGTCGTCGGCACGCCGCAAAAACAAAAACAAAAGCGAAGCCACAGACAACGCCGACAAACGGGCAGCACGACCACGACCAGATACCGAGACACACGGACCACCCACCGGCCAAAGGGCACCAAACAACAAACCAGAGCACCACGTGTCGACCAGAGCAACCCGCCGCTCACGCGACGTGGCTGGCACCGAAGGGCCGCCGCAACTGCGCTTTCCGCGCCGGGCCGGATGCACGTGCGGCAACACCACCACCGCACACAGCCGCTGTTCAACATCAACCAACAACACGCCGCGGTCGCAGCCTCAACGCCAGCACACGTTTGCACCACCATTCACACGCACCGCACAAACAGCTGTCGCCGACAACACAAACACACCGCAACGACGCCGCCGCCTCTACTTGTGCCGGCCACCCACCCCACCGACGGCGCACCTGTCGCCAGCCGGCAGTCGGCAGTCGGCACGGGAAACGCACACCGCCACTTCGCTCGCGCGCACGCCACCAACCAGTCGTCGTCTCCAAAAACAACAAACAAACATAGGGCAGGCAACAAATCGCCTCGCACGAACCGTCCACAAAACTATCAAAGCACAGCCTCTGGCTAACGGCCACGACGCAGCGGCACGCTGCTCCTTTCCCCGCCCCACTCCATTCACAAAGTCACGCGACACCTTTCCGCCACTACGCGCAGCCGCACCCGACGCCCGTGGCAACGACACAACTACTGCACTATCCACCGTACACACAGCCAGCCAGCCAGCCAGCCAGCCAAAACCACACCAACGACCCAAACACGCACGTGCAACGGCACGCCCCAAACCAGTCAACGTCGACAACCACACGCACGGCTGGAAACAGGCGTCCTTCCACGTTGCCATCAAGCTACACACAAGACACAAGGAACCAACAACAGCACGCCTGCCCGCCCGCCCCACTCTCACGCCGCAAAAAGCACACCGAAACCGCCAAACGCACATTCCCATCGCACTGACACCGACCGGCTCGCTACCACCACACCTCTCGGCAGCCGTTTCGCAGACATGACACGGCGCGACATGACATCACGACCAACTCTCCTTTCCCCGACGCCTTCGGCCGGAGCACAACGCCGCCAATTCGCCACACAGTCACACACACTCACAGTCGACAAGCGCCCGCCCTCCCTGCACGACGCCGCGCAGCAAACGCGCCCGCAAACACATACCCTCTCCTCTCTCTCGGCCGCCCGACGCGCCAACCGCCACACCGCCAGCCACTCGCAATTGTGCACTGCCGCCAGCCACACGTCCAACACGCCGCGCCGCCTCCGGCCACCCGCCAGGGGGCGCTCACGTCCGCGACAACAGCGCGGCCCGCCGGGCCAAACCGAACCGAGCCGCCCGCCGCTGCTCTGCACATCTTCCTGCGCGCATCAACAAAACGAGGCAAGCGAGCACACCCCGTCACAACGCCACATCACGCAAATGCCGTGCCGACCTCTTGTGTCTACCGCCTAAATTGCACTCACCAGCCGCCCCTTCTTCTTCCTATCTATCTATCTGTGCGTCTGTGTCGGTCCGCGCGTGACGCCTCTCAACATCCGCCGTCGCCGTCCCCGTTTCCGCCCCAATGCCATCGTCGCGCCGCCGCCTCCTCCTCCTCCGCCGCCCCTGTCCGGCCCGCACCACACCATACACCGCTGCTTGTCCCGGCCGTTGCCACCAAAGGCGCCTACCGCAAACGCGCCACGCCGCAGCCCCCGTGCGTGCATCTCCGTGCCGACGCTGCCTCTCTGCCCTCCCGCACGCACTCGACCGACCGACATGCACTGCGTCGACGGCCTCGACAACACAGTCTCTGGGCTCCGCACTGCGTGTTCCGGTACGCGCGCTCAAACACCTATGTACTCATTACCAGCGATGGCGAGGCACCACACAATCTCTGACCAGAGAGTTTCTTATCGTCGCTAGTCTGCGCCACACGACACTAGTGGCACGTAGCGGGTCGGCAGGAACAGTTGTCATCTCTATGTGGCGGGTCGGGAGAGGTCGTAGTCAGTCGACGACAGTATTAGCGAGTGGACGATTGTACTGAGCGGGCGGCGGCGTGCTCTTCTCGCGACTCTGGTCTCCGTTCGGGACGATGCATATTGTTATAAAAGGTAAGGTAATGAAGCTGCATTGCGCAAATCTAATAATGTATGTCAATTGTAACTATTTTCTTCACAACAAAATGCCCCAATAATACTTTGTTTCCAAAGTAACTTTTTTTTAAAGGTAAAACCATTCATTTCCATTTAAAGAATATTTCCTCCAACAATCAAAAAATTAAATGTGAGCCGGCATTCATTGCACGAAGCTGTGTACAGGTATCTACAGTTAAGAGCACATATAGATGCAGTTTGTTTCCTCTTTTGCCTTTTTTTTTCATTGACGTAACGATCTTTTGCTCTTTTTTTTTGTTTTTTATTCTGATTTGTACGTAGGCTGTTTGTTTACATTTTTTTTTATTGGTAATGCCACGTAGCGCTCTGTGTGAAAATCACTGCCTGTGCCGTGTGCAGTCAGTGGCCAGTTTGCATTGTTGTCATATGAACCTGCTATAGCTGGATGTGAACAGCGCGTACCGTTGCGCAGTTAGGGGTGAGCCGCCAGCACTGGTGCATGTGAGGAGAGATATGGCGGACTTTTCAAATTACATATATTATGACTTGTGATGATATTAAGGGTAAATACATTGTTTGTTGTTCTCTATTAAAATCTTTACTTTGCTAACTATCCCTATCAGTAGTTAGTGCCCTCCGTAGTTTGAATCTCTTATTTAGCTGGCAGTAGTGGTGCTCGCTGTATTGCCGTACTTCGAGTAATGACGATTTTTGTGAGGTAAGTGATTTCCGAAAGGTGTACTTTAATGTTACTCAGGGCCATTCTTTTGCAGGGATCTTTGATAGTCAGATTGCGTTGCGCTCAAAATATAGTGTGTCACTTTAAGCGCAGTTTTGTATACATTGTTGTTCAAAGGGGGACGTTTCAGAATACAGGGCCGAAGGTCAGCCAGCGCTGCCCTTACAACGTTTATCGGGTTTTCAATTATGTCTCTTGAGATGTTCATGGTTCATTATTTCCATTCATCATATTATCGCGCGTTTCCCATCAATCTTCGTTCGTTCATTTTCTAGGGACGTTAACAACATTCTGGCACATTTTTATCATCATTCACGCACTCACTTACTTACGACTATTTGTGCGGGGAGGTTACACTTGGGTCCATTTCCATTTACATTCAATGTTGATAGACCTTTTTTTTGTTGTTGTTTTGTTGCTGGCAGGTTACAAACGCCTCATTTTATGTTGGTTGCAGCGTTTTTCTCCTTCTTCTAGTGTTTTCCCCGCTCTCACCACCGCCCCCGCCCCTCCCGCATCCGTCGGTCTCACCACGTTCACTGACAGCCGCGTCTGCGGCTACACCACAACACAACAACGGCCCCCTCCCGGCAACCCATTCGTTTTCTCTTCTTTTGCACAAAAACAACGCCGCACGCGCCAGCCGAGCGCAGCGCAAGCCACCCACACCGCGCCCCTCCCCGTCTTTATAGCCCCCGCTTCTTGTTTTCTTCGTTTGCCCCCTCCCATCTCCCGAATGCCATGCCATGCCATGCCAGCAGCGTTACGCGTGCCCCTCCCCTGTCCACACACTACCGCGAAACGAACAGCCTTCCGGGCCACATGCAGGGCACGCCCACCGCCATTCCCGGACGCAATTCTCGAAACAACACACACACACACACAAAATGAACGCACTATCCCCACTTCGCTTCTCTCTCTCTCTCTCTCTCTCTCTCGTCCCTTCCCTTTAACGAAAGACAAACAAACCCCAGTTAACACACTTTCTCGACACCTTCATGTAGGGAGGGAGGGAGGGAGGGAGGGAGGGTGCGTGCGTTGTCTCGACCGTGACGGCAACCATCGACGATCCATTTCCCCCACTGGTAAAACATGTTCACTAACACCTACAGACATCATTCCGTACACACACAATGGCTTTGCACACGAACATAGACGGCACGGGCACTGTCGTACATTCTTCCTCAGAACCATCTCAACGAACGTTACATACACATCCGGGAAAGCAAAGCAAAGCAACGCAACGCAACGCACACAATTCAGCCGTCAAAGGTAACGTTCACCACGGCAGACACTTGCCGCCGCGCCGTTACACGCATTTCAGTGCGGCTACAATACACCTCCGACACGGGAACGTTCCGTTGCTCTACACCGCGTTTCTCCGTTTTGTTTGGTTTTTTTTTCTTTTTTCTCTCTCTCTACTTTTTTTCTTCCCCTCTGTCCTTTCCTCCACCATTCTCTCCTCACGTTCTGCCCAGACATTCGACCGATCACAGAGGTTCACCTTTCGGTAACCGTTCTCAGCGCGACGGTATGACGGGTGTTCAAGACGTACCGTTGCGTGATGCCGGTGTACCGCGCCGATCGACAGTTTCCCAGAGGCGACGGATCGGACCACATCACCGACACACACAAACACGTGTGCGCACATTCGCCAAAGCGACCGTCGTCTTCTAGCGTCGCGCTTACTGTACTGTACTGTACTGCACTGGACTGGACACGCGTGCATGCATCTTCAATGACGACGTCGGTGTGCGTGCGTCGTACGCACAAGCAGACACAGTCAGTCAGACACGACTATCGAAATCAGAGTCGGAGGGAAGGTACATCATCGTGCGTGTCGCCCGTACAATGCAATACACATTGGTGTCTCAATGCGCGTTCATTTAAACGTCACTCACACGCCTCCACGCTGCAGCATTTACAGACACATCTCACCCTCGCCATGTATGGCGTGCAAACCGACCCGAAAAAACGGCCGTCGTTACACACTGACATTCCCAACAATCGCGTTTCGTTTCCATCCGTCACGTAACTAACCGGCACCTCCATCCAAAGGACACATCACCGATCGCACTTCCCCCACCTCGCAGACAGGTAACACCAACGAGTTGTGCGCACGTGCCTCCATTCCACGTCACACCGTGGCCGTACCCCGCAACACGCGACGCGCCCCCATCAATCAAATTCATCGCATCGGCCACCCCACCCCGTCGCGTCGCAACCAAAGCGGTAGCTATTGCCGCCGTCCACCCACTCACACACAAAACAACAACAAGAACAATTCCGCCCTTCCCGCAAAGGCCATTTGGTGGCCCTGAAAAGGGCCGTTTTTGCCGCTCTCGCAACGGAGGAGCCTTCTCTCCTTCCATTCCAGAGCCACCTCCTTACTTGGAGCTCGTGTACTTGGTCACCGCCTTCGTGCCCTCGCTCACGGCGTGCTTGGCCAGCTCGCCAGGCAGCAACAGCCGCACAGCGGTCTGGATCTCGCGGGACGTGATGGTCGAGCGCTTGTTGTAGTGCGCCAGGCGGGACGCCTCGGCCGCGATGCGCTCGAAAATGTCGTTCACGAAGCTGTTCATGATGCTCATCGCCTTCGACGAGATGCCCGTGTCAGGGTGCACCTGCTTCAGCACCTTGTAGATGTAGATGGCATAGCTCTCCTTCCTCTTGCGCTTCTTCTTCTTGTCGCCCTTCGAAATGTTCTTCTGAGCCTTGCCAGCCTTCTTGGCGGCCTTCCCGCTAGTCTTGGGCGGCATCTCAAACAAGAACGTGAACGTACGGCAGCAACACCAGTAGCAAGCGCTCCGCTCTAGTCAGCGTCTCCCCACACAGTGGCACCCAGCGCGCCCCGCCGCCGCACCTTTACCAGCTCGCCCCGTTGCGGCCGCCGACCAATGGGCCGCGAGCGCAACCGGCCGCCGCACCCGAGAGCATAAAGGACCCCCACCCCTGGCGGCGCCGCCACTCCGCTGCTCGACTCGCTGCGGCTCGCACCGTCCTTCGTCTCGTCTCGTTTTCACACCACAGCCCATCGCCATGTCCGGACGCGGAAAGGGAGGCAAAGTCAAGGGCAAGTCAAAGTCCCGCTCCAGCAGGGCCGGGCTCCAGTTCCCGGTCGGCAGAATCCACCGCCTCCTGCGCAAGGGAAACTACGCCGAGCGCGTCGGCGCCGGGGCGCCCGTCTACCTCGCCGCCGTCATGGAGTACCTCGCGGCTGAGGTGCTCGAGCTGGCCGGAAACGCGGCCCGCGACAACAAGAAGACGCGCATCATCCCGCGCCACCTGCAGCTTGCCATCCGCAACGACGAGGAGCTCAACAAGCTCCTGTCGGGCGTCACCATCGCACAGGGTGGTGTCCTGCCCAACATCCAGGCCGTCCTGCTGCCAAAGAAGACCGAGAAGAAGGCCTAAACAGAGAGGCCAGGCAATCGGCACGCGGACCCGCCGCCCAGCAGCGCTGCGTGCTCCCCTGCACGCAACGCGCTTTGCCGGCCCGGCTCACAACAATCGGCCCTTTTCAGGGCCACCACACAAACCTACGTCCAAAGCAAAATTGCAGTCGTCCTCGCCGCACTTTACTTTAACTTCACTTCCACAGCCGCCGCCGGCAACAAGACCATACCAACTGCTACGATTGCAGGGGGGAGAAATTCTGCGAGGTACCTCGGTGTCACGCCTGACATCCAAGTGTCACATAGGGGAACTTGGCACAAACGCTCACGCCAGGATGCAGATCCTGTACCCTGTTCCCTCGACCCCGCAACAGGCGTAGCGATACTGGAATATGCGCGCCCTGTATGGGGCTGTGCAGCCAGATCGACGATGCATCGCCTACAGAAGGGTCCAAAGCAGAGCGCTCTACGACGGGCCTTACACGTCCCCGCGGCAGACCTGCATAGAACCACTCACAACACGATTCCGCGCCCTGGCACAAGCGTTCTACGCCACCGCGCGGAAGTCAGAAAATGACTGTTACGTCTTGACCCTTGGGCGATATGAACACCACAGGGACAGATGTGCAAGACCCGAGAGTCGCTGCTCCAGCAGTAGCACAGACAGAACACATAATCACTCTCAACAAACAGCAACGTCCGAAAACAAGCACAGTACCGAAGATAAGAACAACACACAGAAAAGAGGAGCAAATGTCCACAGGCGACAATAACCTCCACCAACTCCCCCTCTAACGGTAAGAGGACTAAAAGAGAGAAGAACAAGAAGAGCCGCCGCCATCTTGTCGTCCACAGCCCGTGTGGCCCAACACACACACACACACACACACACACACACCTTGTTTTGTTTCGTTTGCCTCAAGCACCTCCACGCACGCACAGTCGCCTTCCAAACGACAAGACAACGACAGCAATAATGACCACTGCGAGAGGAGCGTGTCGACACACCGCCCTCCACTCCCGCGCGCCCCAAACAAACGAAACAGCTGATCCGGCCGCCTATCGGCACGCCTTGCCTCGGCAACTCCAACGCCGCCGCAAACACACACAGCCAAACCGCGCAAATATTCACCGCCTCTCGCACAACAACAACAACAACAACAACAACACACAGCCCGGCATCTCCATCGATCGATAAACAAAGCAAACACAAAACGCCCTCTCTCGCACACACAGCCACAAGACCCGCTTCCTTTCCTTTCTCCCAGTCACGTCACGTCAGTCAAACGAAAACGAAATGAAGAATGAAAGAAAGAAGGCAGGCAGGCAGGCAGGCAGGCAACACACGCAGCAACAACACAGACTCTTTCGCACTTTTCAATTTCCGAACAGTGTGGTGGCCCTGAAAAGGGCCGTTTTCGTCTCTCCCACGGCCGCGGGAAGGCCAACGCGGCACAGCACACCGGCTGCGACGCGCCTAACCGCCGAAACCGTACAGGGTGCGCCCCTGCCTCTTCAGGGCGTACACCACGTCCATGGCCGTCACAGTCTTGCGCTTGGCGTGCTCAGTGTACGTCACCGCGTCGCGGATCACGTTCTCCAGGAACACCTTCAGCACTCCGCGGGTCTCCTCGTAGATCAGACCAGAGATGCGCTTCACGCCGCCCCTGCGAGCCAGGCGGCGGATCGCGGGCTTCGTGATGCCCTGGATGTTGTCGCGCAACACCTTGCGGTGCCGCTTGGCGCCACCCTTGCCGAGCCCCTTTCCTCCCTTGCCGCGGCCAGTCATCTCTTCTAAATCCTCAAAAAAGCTCAGGCAAGCAAAACGTCTGCTGCAGCGGCTGGCTCCTCACCCGGCGCTAGCGAGTCGGCTACGGTCTGCGCCCAGCGCACGCGCCAGCCCCCCTATATAGACTCTGGCCCGCCCTCCCCCCACCACGCGCAACCGAGGGCATATAAGCGCACCACGGTGGCTGGCGCGCGCCCGTGTCGTCAAGGCAGCACCCGACGCAGCACCTCGCTCGCCTCCACGCCGCTCCGCTACCGCTATGGCCCGCACAAAGCAAACGGCCCGCAAGTCCACCGGCGGAAAGGCGCCGCGCAAACAGCTCGCCACCAAGGCGGCGAGGAAGAGCGCGCCCGCCACCGGCGGCGTCAAGAAGCCCCACCGCTACAGGCCGGGCACCGTCGCCCTGCGAGAAATCAGGCGCTACCAGAAGAGCACAGAGCTGCTCATCCGCAAGCTGCCATTCCAGCGCCTAGTGCGCGAGATCGCCCAGGACTTCAAGACCGACCTGCGCTTCCAGAGCTCCGCGGTCATGGCCCTGCAGGAGGCCAGCGAGGCCTACCTCGTCGGCCTCTTCGAAGACACCAACCTGTGCGCAATCCACGCCAAGCGCGTCACCATCATGCCCAAGGACATCCAGCTCGCGCGCCGCATCCGCGGCGAGCGCGCCTAAACACCGCGCCAGCCGCTGGGCACCGCCCACGCACGCAAACAAACAAAACGGCCCTTTTAAGGGCCACTAACATCACTCCGTCGCGAGCAAACTTTGTCGGTCGCCTCTCGCCCCACAACCAGAGAACCAAAGACAAAACACCGCTTCCACTTCCCGTCCGTCCGCCACAGCCGCTCTCCTCTGCCAGCTTGCTGGCGCGCGCAACAATCAATCAACATCATCCCTCCCCGGCGCGGCGCTCAAAGCGCACAACACCCATCGGCCGACGCCGTCAACCACACGGGTGGCTGGCCGGCCGCCGCTTCGTTTCGAAACAAACAAACAAAACAAAAAACCCGCACCAACGGCCAGCCAGGCACGCAGGCTCGTCCAACGCCACCGACCCTTTCCACATCTCAACGTCCCCCGCCCCCGTTGCAAGAACACACACACAACCAAGACAAGACACATCCGAGGAGAAGGCAGGCAAACAGACAGACAAACCAAAGTATTCAAACAACATGACACAAACCAACCGTCGGCCGGCCGCGACCAAAAACGGCGACAAGCAACCGCTACCGCCGCCCGCACCCGCCACCGACCCCCCGCAATCCAACCACCACGGCACGCAAACAGTATCCACACACGGGCATACAGAAACGCCAGACGGCACAACCACACCGCAACACGACAATCAAAACCTTCCCGACGTGCTTTGATGGCCCTGAGAAGGGCCGTTTTGGGCCGCGCGTCTCTTGCGCGCCACTAGACGACGGGGACGGGGGGGGGGTGGGGACGACGGAGTCAACCGCCAACCCTTCCTTTCCTTTCCCATTCCTTTCTTCTTCTCCTCTACTTCTTCTTCTTGGGCGACGCCTTCGCCTTAGACGGCGTCGTCGCCTTCTTCGGGCGCGGCGCCTTCGGCTTCTTCGTCGGAACCTTGGCGGCCTTCTTCGCCTTCGACGGCGACTTGGCCTTGGCCGGCTTGGCAGCAGCCGCCTTCTTCGCACCGGCGGGAGCGGCCGACGCCGCAGACGCCTTCTTGGCGGCGCCCGCCTTCCGACCAGTCGCCGCCTTCACGCCACCAGCCTTCTTTGCGCCGGCCGCACGGGCACCCTTCTTCTCCTTGCTGGCCGGAGCGGCGCGCTTCTTCTTGGCACCGCCAGCACGAGCCTTGCCGCCCTCAGCCGCCCCGCCGCCGGCGCCGGCAAGCTTGAAAGAGCCGGACGCGCCCTTCCCCTTCGTCTGCACCAGCTCGCCCGCCACCACGGCCGACTTGAGGTACTTCTTGATAAACGGCGCCAGCTTCTCCGCGTCCAGCTTGTAGTGCGCGGCAATGTACTTCTTGATCGCCTGCAGCGACGATCCGCCGCGCTCCTTCAGACTCTTGATGGCGGCCGTCACCATCTCAGAGGTGCGCGGGTGCGCAGGCTTGGCGCGCGGCTTCTTCGCAGACGACGCAGACTTTGCCTTCTTCGTAGTGCCGGTGGCGGCGGGTGCCGCAGCAGTCTCGTTCGTAGCCGCCTGATCTGCCATTTCGACGACGCGCGTTAACACACAACACAGCGAGCAGCGAGAGCGAGAAGAGACACGCAGCGAGCGGAGCGCACAGCAGAGGAATAGCCGCCTCGCGCCACAGGCCCAGCCAGTGTCGCGGGCGGGCGCGGACGGCCGAGAGAGCGGCCGCCACTCTGCGCGCCGCCGCGCCGCGCCTCCCGCGCTTGCTACCGCCCAACGTCCGACAGCCTGTGCGGAGCAGCCCCACACCTGCGCCACAACCACCCGCGCCTTTCAAACCACCGAGGATGGGGCTACACACAGCCACACCACAGTCGCCAACCAGTCGCCACGGCAGCGCCGCAAACCACGGCCAAACTGCAGCCACCGCGCGCTACAGCCTGGGTCGGCCCGCCGAGAATCGCCGCCCACGCCCAAATGCCGCCCCCACAGCCCCAGCCGGCGACCGGCCACAATGGCCAAACCTTCGGCAAAGGCCCCACACCGTCGCCGCGGCAGCCCGGCCAGCGCGGCCGGCGCCACAGCCACACAAGAGGAGGCGTGCGGCGATGACGGCCGTGCAAACGCACCTCCGCCGCCCCATCGCCCTCCCACCGTTTCCCGATCGGCCCGCAGCCGTCGGGCCACGTCCTCCTCCTCTCGCCCGCCAACATTCACAGCCCTTTCGTTCGTTTCCCAACAATTTCAATTGTGCCCGCCGCAAAAAACGGGCGCCGCCTGCAAAGCAACATGCTCCGCCGGAGCGCCCCTCGCCGCTTACGAGCCAACCCCTCGCCCGAGGCAAACCGAAATCCGCAACTACAGACCAACCCAATCTGCCGTCAGCACACACGACAGCCAACATCACGCGTTACGAGTTAGACATTAGGTTCACACGTCTCGGTTAGGTTCGGTGGACGTGGGTTAGGTTAAGGGCACTTGGGTTAGGTTAAGCATTCAAAACACACGTCAGGCGTCAGAGGTTAGGTTACGTTACGTTACATTAAGGTTAGGTTAGGTTAGGTTAGGGGCACTTGGGTTAGGTTAAGGGTCGGTGTTAGGTTAAGCGTCAAACTTAGGTTAAGCATTCAAACCACACGTCGGGCGTCCGAGGTTAGGTTAGGTTAGGTTAAGGCCACTTGGGTTAGGTTAAGCCTCAAACTTAGGTTAAGCATTCAAACACACGTCGGGCGTCAGGTGGCCGCAGCAGCCGCACCTACCTACCCACCCACCTCACGGCCGGACAGCTTGGCTTACTTGGCGCTGAGGCTGACCTCACCGCACCTCACCTCACGCTACGCAACGCTACACAGGTTCGGTTCGCTCAGCTTAGGCTTAGAGCTTAAGCGCCGAGGTCGGATTACGTTGGTTCACCTTCGGGCGCCACACTTTGGGTGTAAAGGTCGCGTCGGGTCGTCGGCACGCCGCAAAAACAAAAACAAAAGCGAAGCCACAGACAACGCCGACAAACGGGCAGCACGACCACGACCAGATACCGAGACACACGGACCACCCACCGGCCAAAGGGCACCAAACAACAAACCAGAGCACCACGTGTCGACCAGAGCAACCCGCCGCTCACGCGACGTGGCTGGCACCGAAGGGCCGCCGCAACTGCGCTTTCCGCGCCGGGCCGGATGCACGTGCGGCAACACCACCACCGCACACAGCCGCTGTTCAACATCAACCAACAACACGCCGCGGTCGCAGCCTCAACGCCAGCACACGTTTGCACCACCATTCACACGCACCGCACAAACAGCTGTCGCCGACAACACAAACACACCGCAACGACGCCGCCGCCTCTACTTGTGCCGGCCACCCACCCCACCGACGGCGCACCTGTCGCCAGCCGGCAGTCGGCAGTCGGCACGGGAAACGCACACCGCCACTTCGCTCGCGCGCACGCCACCAACCAGTCGTCGTCTCCAAAAACAACAAACAAACATAGGGCAGGCAACAAATCGCCTCGCACGAACCGTCCACAAAACTATCAAAGCACAGCCTCTGGCTAACGGCCACGACGCAGCGGCACGCTGCTCCTTTCCCCGCCCCACTCCATTCACAAAGTCACGCGACACCTTTCCGCCACTACGCGCAGCCGCACCCGACGCCCGTGGCAACGACACAACTACTGCACTATCCACCGTACACACAGCCAGCCAGCCAGCCAGCCAGCCAAAACCACACCAACGACCCAAACACGCACGTGCAACGGCACGCCCCAAACCAGTCAACGTCGACAACCACACGCACGGCTGGAAACAGGCGTCCTTCCACGTTGCCATCAAGCTACACACAAGACACAAGGAACCAACAACAGCACGCCTGCCCGCCCGCCCCACTCTCACGCCGCAAAAAGCACACCGAAACCGCCAAACGCACATTCCCATCGCACTGACACCGACCGGCTCGCTACCACCACACCTCTCGGCAGCCGTTTCGCAGACATGACACGGCGCGACATGACATCACGACCAACTCTCCTTTCCCCGACGCCTTCGGCCGGAGCACAACGCCGCCAATTCGCCACACAGTCACACACACTCACAGTCGACAAGCGCCCGCCCTCCCTGCACGACGCCGCGCAGCAAACGCGCCCGCAAACACATACCCTCTCCTCTCTCTCGGCCGCCCGACGCGCCAACCGCCACACCGCCAGCCACTCGCAATTGTGCACTGCCGCCAGCCACACGTCCAACACGCCGCGCCGCCTCCGGCCACCCGCCAGGGGGCGCTCACGTCCGCGACAACAGCGCGGCCCGCCGGGCCAAACCGAACCGAGCCGCCCGCCGCTGCTCTGCACATCTTCCTGCGCGCATCAACAAAACGAGGCAAGCGAGCACACCCCGTCACAACGCCACATCACGCAAATGCCGTGCCGACCTCTTGTGTCTACCGCCTAAATTGCACTCACCAGCCGCCCCTTCTTCTTCCTATCTATCTATCTGTGCGTCTGTGTCGGTCCGCGCGTGACGCCTCTCAACATCCGCCGTCGCCGTCCCCGTTTCCGCCCCAATGCCATCGTCGCGCCGCCGCCTCCTCCTCCTCCGCCGCCCCTGTCCGGCCCGCACCACACCATACACCGCTGCTTGTCCCGGCCGTTGCCACCAAAGGCGCCTACCGCAAACGCGCCACGCCGCAGCCCCCGTGCGTGCATCTCCGTGCCGACGCTGCCTCTCTGCCCTCCCGCACGCACTCGACCGACCGACATGCACTGCGTCGACGGCCTCGACAACACAGTCTCTGGGCTCCGCACTGCGTGTTCCGGTACGCGCGCTCAAACACCTATGTACTCATTACCAGCGATGGCGAGGCACCACACAATCTCTGACCAGAGAGTTTCTTATCGTCGCTAGTCTGCGCCACACGACACTAGTGGCACGTAGCGGGTCGGCAGGAACAGTTGTCATCTCTATGTGGCGGGTCGGGAGAGGTCGTAGTCAGTCGACGACAGTATTAGCGAGTGGACGATTGTACTGAGCGGGCGGCGGCGTGCTCTTCTCGCGACTCTGGTCTCCGTTCGGGACGATGCATATTGTTATAAAAGGTAAGGTAATGAAGCTGCATTGCGCAAATCTAATAATGTATGTCAATTGTAACTATTTTCTTCACAACAAAATGCCCCAATAATACTTTGTTTCCAAAGTAACTTTTTTTTAAAGGTAAAACCATTCATTTCCATTTAAAGAATATTTCCTCCAACAATCAAAAAATTAAATGTGAGCCGGCATTCATTGCACGAAGCTGTGTACAGGTATCTACAGTTAAGAGCACATATAGATGCAGTTTGTTTCCTCTTTTGCCTTTTTTTTTCATTGACGTAACGATCTTTTGCTCTTTTTTTTTGTTTTTTATTCTGATTTGTACGTAGGCTGTTTGTTTACATTTTTTTTTATTGGTAATGCCACGTAGCGCTCTGTGTGAAAATCACTGCCTGTGCCGTGTGCAGTCAGTGGCCAGTTTGCATTGTTGTCATATGAACCTGCTATAGCTGGATGTGAACAGCGCGTACCGTTGCGCAGTTAGGGGTGAGCCGCCAGCACTGGTGCATGTGAGGAGAGATATGGCGGACTTTTCAAATTACATATATTATGACTTGTGATGATATTAAGGGTAAATACATTGTTTGTTGTTCTCTATTAAAATCTTTACTTTGCTAACTATCCCTATCAGTAGTTAGTGCCCTCCGTAGTTTGAATCTCTTATTTAGCTGGCAGTAGTGGTGCTCGCTGTATTGCCGTACTTCGAGTAATGACGATTTTTGTGAGGTAAGTGATTTCCGAAAGGTGTACTTTAATGTTACTCAGGGCCATTCTTTTGCAGGGATCTTTGATAGTCAGATTGCGTTGCGCTCAAAATATAGTGTGTCACTTTAAGCGCAGTTTTGTATACATTGTTGTTCAAAGGGGGACGTTTCAGAATACAGGGCCGAAGGTCAGCCAGCGCTGCCCTTACAACGTTTATCGGGTTTTCAATTATGTCTCTTGAGATGTTCATGGTTCATTATTTCCATTCATCATATTATCGCGCGTTTCCCATCAATCTTCGTTCGTTCATTTTCTAGGGACGTTAACAACATTCTGGCACATTTTTATCATCATTCACGCACTCACTTACTTACGACTATTTGTGCGGGGAGGTTACACTTGGGTCCATTTCCATTTACATTCAATGTTGATAGACCTTTTTTTTGTTGTTGTTTTGTTGCTGGCAGGTTACAAACGCCTCATTTTATGTTGGTTGCAGCGTTTTTCTCCTTCTTCTAGTGTTTTCCCCGCTCTCACCACCGCCCCCGCCCCTCCCGCATCCGTCGGTCTCACCACGTTCACTGACAGCCGCGTCTGCGGCTACACCACAACACAACAACGGCCCCCTCCCGGCAACCCATTCGTTTTCTCTTCTTTTGCACAAAAACAACGCCGCACGCGCCAGCCGAGCGCAGCGCAAGCCACCCACACCGCGCCCCTCCCCGTCTTTATAGCCCCCGCTTCTTGTTTTCTTCGTTTGCCCCCTCCCATCTCCCGAATGCCATGCCATGCCATGCCAGCAGCGTTACGCGTGCCCCTCCCCTGTCCACACACTACCGCGAAACGAACAGCCTTCCGGGCCACATGCAGGGCACGCCCACCGCCATTCCCGGACGCAATTCTCGAAACAACACACACACACACACAAAATGAACGCACTATCCCCACTTCGCTTCTCTCTCTCTCTCTCTCTCTCTCTCGTCCCTTCCCTTTAACGAAAGACAAACAAACCCCAGTTAACACACTTTCTCGACACCTTCATGTAGGGAGGGAGGGAGGGAGGGAGGGAGGGTGCGTGCGTTGTCTCGACCGTGACGGCAACCATCGACGATCCATTTCCCCCACTGGTAAAACATGTTCACTAACACCTACAGACATCATTCCGTACACACACAATGGCTTTGCACACGAACATAGACGGCACGGGCACTGTCGTACATTCTTCCTCAGAACCATCTCAACGAACGTTACATACACATCCGGGAAAGCAAAGCAAAGCAACGCAACGCAACGCACACAATTCAGCCGTCAAAGGTAACGTTCACCACGGCAGACACTTGCCGCCGCGCCGTTACACGCATTTCAGTGCGGCTACAATACACCTCCGACACGGGAACGTTCCGTTGCTCTACACCGCGTTTCTCCGTTTTGTTTGGTTTTTTTTTCTTTTTTCTCTCTCTCTACTTTTTTTCTTCCCCTCTGTCCTTTCCTCCACCATTCTCTCCTCACGTTCTGCCCAGACATTCGACCGATCACAGAGGTTCACCTTTCGGTAACCGTTCTCAGCGCGACGGTATGACGGGTGTTCAAGACGTACCGTTGCGTGATGCCGGTGTACCGCGCCGATCGACAGTTTCCCAGAGGCGACGGATCGGACCACATCACCGACACACACAAACACGTGTGCGCACATTCGCCAAAGCGACCGTCGTCTTCTAGCGTCGCGCTTACTGTACTGTACTGTACTGCACTGGACTGGACACGCGTGCATGCATCTTCAATGACGACGTCGGTGTGCGTGCGTCGTACGCACAAGCAGACACAGTCAGTCAGACACGACTATCGAAATCAGAGTCGGAGGGAAGGTACATCATCGTGCGTGTCGCCCGTACAATGCAATACACATTGGTGTCTCAATGCGCGTTCATTTAAACGTCACTCACACGCCTCCACGCTGCAGCATTTACAGACACATCTCACCCTCGCCATGTATGGCGTGCAAACCGACCCGAAAAAACGGCCGTCGTTACACACTGACATTCCCAACAATCGCGTTTCGTTTCCATCCGTCACGTAACTAACCGGCACCTCCATCCAAAGGACACATCACCGATCGCACTTCCCCCACCTCGCAGACAGGTAACACCAACGAGTTGTGCGCACGTGCCTCCATTCCACGTCACACCGTGGCCGTACCCCGCAACACGCGACGCGCCCCCATCAATCAAATTCATCGCATCGGCCACCCCACCCCGTCGCGTCGCAACCAAAGCGGTAGCTATTGCCGCCGTCCACCCACTCACACACAAAACAACAACAACAACAATTCCGCCCTTCCCGCAAAGGCCATTTGGTGGCCCTGAAAAGGGCCGTTTTTGCCGCTCTCGCAACGGAGGAGCCTTCTCTCCTTCCATTCCAGAGCCACCTCCTTACTTGGAGCTCGTGTACTTGGTCACCGCCTTCGTGCCCTCGCTCACGGCGTGCTTGGCCAGCTCGCCAGGCAGCAACAGCCGCACAGCGGTCTGGATCTCGCGGGACGTGATGGTCGAGCGCTTGTTGTAGTGCGCCAGGCGGGACGCCTCGGCCGCGATGCGCTCGAAAATGTCGTTCACGAAGCTGTTCATGATGCTCATCGCCTTCGACGAGATGCCCGTGTCAGGGTGCACCTGCTTCAGCACCTTGTAGATGTAGATGGCATAGCTCTCCTTCCTCTTGCGCTTCTTCTTCTTGTCGCCCTTCGAAATGTTCTTCTGAGCCTTGCCAGCCTTCTTGGCGGCCTTCCCGCTAGTCTTGGGCGGCATCTCAAACAAGAACGTGAACGTACGGCAGCAACACCAGTAGCAAGCGCTCCGCTCTAGTCAGCGTCTCCCCACACAGTGGCACCCAGCGCGCCCCGCCGCCGCACCTTTACCAGCTCGCCCCGTTGCGGCCGCCGACCAATGGGCCGCGAGCGCAACCGGCCGCCGCACCCGAGAGCATAAAGGACCCCCACCCCTGGCGGCGCCGCCACTCCGCTGCTCGACTCGCTGCGGCTCGCACCGTCCTTCGTCTCGTCTCGTTTTCACACCACAGCCCATCGCCATGTCCGGACGCGGAAAGGGAGGCAAAGTCAAGGGCAAGTCAAAGTCCCGCTCCAGCAGGGCCGGGCTCCAGTTCCCGGTCGGCAGAATCCACCGCCTCCTGCGCAAGGGAAACTACGCCGAGCGCGTCGGCGCCGGGGCGCCCGTCTACCTCGCCGCCGTCATGGAGTACCTCGCGGCTGAGGTGCTCGAGCTGGCCGGAAACGCGGCCCGCGACAACAAGAAGACGCGCATCATCCCGCGCCACCTGCAGCTTGCCATCCGCAACGACGAGGAGCTCAACAAGCTCCTGTCGGGCGTCACCATCGCACAGGGTGGTGTCCTGCCCAACATCCAGGCCGTCCTGCTGCCAAAGAAGACCGAGAAGAAGGCCTAAACAGAGAGGCCAGGCAATCGGCACGCGGACCCGCCGCCCAGCAGCGCTGCGTGCTCCCCTGCACGCAACGCGCTTTGCCGGCCCGGCTCACAACAATCGGCCCTTTTCAGGGCCACCACACAAACCTACGTCCAAAGCAAAATTGCAGTCGTCCTCGCCGCACTTTACTTTAACTTCACTTCCACAGCCGCCGCCGGCAACAAGACCATACCAACTGCTACGATTGCAGGGGGGAGAAATTCTGCGAGGTACCTCGGTGTCACGCCTGACATCCAAGTGTCACATAGGGGAACTTGGCACAAACGCTCACGCCAGGATGCAGATCCTGTACCCTGTTCCCTCGACCCCGCAACAGGCGTAGCGATACTGGAATATGCGCGCCCTGTATGGGGCTGTGCAGCCAGATCGACGATGCATCGCCTACAGAAGGGTCCAAAGCAGAGCGCTCTACGACGGGCCTTACACGTCCCCGCGGCAGACCTGCATAGAACCACTCACAACACGATTCCGCGCCCTGGCACAAGCGTTCTACGCCACCGCGCGGAAGTCAGAAAATGACTGTTACGTCTTGACCCTTGGGCGATATGAACACCACAGGGACAGATGTGCAAGACCCGAGAGTCGCTGCTCCAGCAGTAGCACAGACAGAACACATAATCACTCTCAACAAACAGCAACGTCCGAAAACAAGCACAGTACCGAAGATAAGAACAACACACAGAAAAGAGGAGCAAATGTCCACAGGCGACAATAACCTCCACCAACTCCCCCTCGTAACGGTAAGAGGACTAAAAGAGAGAAAGAACAAGAAGAGCCGCCGCCATCTTGTCGTCCACAGCCCGTGTGGCCCAACACACACACACACACACACACACACACACCTTGTTTTGTTTCGTTTGCCTCAAGCACCTCCACGCACGCACAGTCGCCTTCCAAACGACAAGACAACGACAGCAATAATGACCACTGCGAGAGGAGCGTGTCGACACACCGCCCTCCACTCCCGCGCGCCCCAAACAAACGAAACAGCTGATCCGGCCGCCTATCGGCACGCCTTGCCTCGGCAACTCCAACGCCGCCGCAAACACACACAGCCAAACCGCGCAAATATTCACCGCCTCTCGCACAAACAACAACAACAACAACAACAACACACAGCCCGGCATCTCCATCGATCGATAAACAAAGCAAACACAAAACGCCCTCTCTCGCACACACAGCCACAAGACCCGCTTCCTTTCCTTTCTCCCAGTCACGTCACGTCAGTCAAACGAAAACGAAAATGAAGAATGAAAGAAAGAAGGCAGGCAGGCAGGCAGGCAGGCAACACACGCAGCAACAACACAGACTCTTTCGCACTTTTCAATTTCCGAACAGTGTGGTGGCCCTGAAAAGGGCCGTTTTCGTCTCTCCCACGGCCGCGGGAAGGCCAACGCGGGCACAGCACACCGGCTGCGACGCGCCTAACCGCCGAAACCGTACAGGGTGCGCCCCTGCCTCTTCAGGGCGTACACCACGTCCATGGCCGTCACAGTCTTGCGCTTGGCGTGCTCAGTGTACGTCACCGCGTCGCGGATCACGTTCTCCAGGGAACACCTTCAGCACTCCGCGGGTCTCCTCGTAGATCAGACCAGAGATGCGCTTCACGCCGCCCTGCGAGCCAGGCGGCGGATCGCGGGCTTCGTGATGCCCTGGATGTTGTCGCGCAACACCTTGCGGTGCCGCTTGGCGCCACCCTTGCCGAGCCCCTTTCCTCCCTTGCCGCGGCCAGTCATCTCTTCTAAATCCTCAAAAAAGCTCAGGCAAGCAAAACGTCTGCTGCAGCCGGCTGGCTCCTCACCCGGCGCTAGCGAGTCGGCTACGGTCTGCGCCCAGCGCACGCGCCAGCCCCCCTATATAGACTCTGGCCCGCCCTCCCCCCACCACGCGCAACCGAGGGGCATATAAGCGCACCACGGTGGCTGGCGCGCGCCCGTGTCGTCAAGGCAGCACCCGACGCAGCACCTCGCTCGCCTCCACGCCGCTCCGCTACCGCTATGGCCCGCACAAAGCAAACGGCCCGCAAGTCCACCGCGGAAAGGCGCCGCGCAAACAGCTCGCCACCAAGGCGGCGAGGAAGAGCGCGCCCGCCACCGGCGGCGTCAAGAAGCCCCACCGCTACAGGCCGGGGCACCGTCGCCCTGCGAGAAATCAGGCGGCTACCAGAAGAGCACAGAGCTGCTCATCCGCAAGCTGCCATTCCAGCGCCTAGTGCGCGAGATCGCCCAGGGACTTCAAGACCGACCTGCGCTTCAGAGCTCCGCGGTCATGGCCCTGCAGGAGGCCAGCGAGGCCTACCTCGTCGGCCTCTTCGAAGACACCAACCTGTGCGCAATCCACGCCAAGCGCGTCACCATCATGCCCAAGGACATCCAGCTCGCGCGCCGCATCCGCGGCGAGCGCGCCTAAACACCGCGCCAGCCGCCTGGGCACCCGCCCACGCACGCAAACAAACAAAACGGCCCTTTTAAGGGCCACTAACATCACTCCGTCGCGAGCAAACTTTGTCGGTCGCCTCTCGCCCCACAACCAGAGAACCAAAGACAAAACACCGCTTCCACTTCCCGTCCGTCCGCCACAGCCGCTCTCCTCTGCCAGCTTGCTGGCGCGCGCAACAATCAATCAACATCATCCCTCCCCGGCGCGGCGCTCAAAGCGCACAACACCCATCGGCCGACGCCGTCAACCACACGGGTGGCTGGCCGGCCGCCGCTTCGTTTCGAAACAAACAAACAAAACAAAAAACCCGCACCAACGGCCAGCCAGGCACGCAGGCTCGTCCAACGCCACCGACCCTTTTCCACATCTCAACGTCCCCGCCCCCGTTGCAAGAACACACACACAACCAAGACAAGACACATCGAGGAGGAAGGCAGGCAAACAGACAGACAAACCAAAGTATTCAAACAACATGACACAAACCAACCGTCGGCCGGCCGCGACCAAAAACGGCGACAAGCAACCGCTACCGCCGCCCGCACCCGCCACCGACCCCCCGCAATCCAACCACCACGGCACGCAAACAGTATCCACACACGGCATACAGAAACGCCAGAGACGGCACAACCACACCGCAACACGACAATCAAAACCTTCCCGACGTGCTTTGATGGCCCTGAGAAGGGCCGTTTTGGGCCGCGCGTCTCTTGCGCGCCACTAGACGACGGGGACGGGGGGGGGGTGGGGACGACGGAGTCAACCGCCAACCCTTCCTTTCCTTTCCATTCCTTTCTTCTTCTCCTCTACTTCTTCTTCTTGGGCGACGCCTTCGCCTTAGACGGCGTCGTCGCCTTCTTCGGGCGCGGCGCCTTCGGCTTCTTCGTCGGAACCTTGGCGGCCTTCTTCGCCTTCGACGGCGACTTGGCCTTGGCCGGCTTGGCAGCAGCCGCCTTCTTCGCACCGGCGGGAGCGGCCGACGCCGCAGACGCCTTCTTGGCGGCGCCCGCCTTCCGACCAGTCGCCGCCTTCACGCCACCAGCCTTCTTTGCGCCGGCCGCACGGGCACCCTTCTTCTCCTTGCTGGCCGGAGCGGCGCGCTTCTTCTTGTGCACCGCCAGCACGAGCCTTGCCGCCCTCAGCCGCCCCGCCGCCGGCGCCGGCAAGCTTGAAAGAGCCGGACGCGCCCTTCCCCTTCGTCTGCACCAGCTCGCCCGCCACCACGGCCGACTTGAGGTACTTCTTGATAAACGGCGCCAGCTTCTCCGCGTCCAGCTTGTAGTGCGCGGCAATGTACTTCTTGATCGCCTGCAGCGACGATCCGCCGCGCTCCTTCAGACTCTTGATGGCGGCCGTCACCATCTCAGAGGTGCGCGGGTGCGCAGGCTTGGCGCGCGGCTTCTTCGCAGACGACGCAGACTTTGCCTTCTTCGTAGTGCCGGTGGCGGCGGGTGCCGCAGCAGTCTCGTTCGTAGCCGCCTGATCTGCCATTTCGACGACGCGCGTTAACACACAACACAGCGAGCAGCGAGAGCGAGAAGAGACACGCAGCGAGCGGAGCGCACAGCAGAGGAATAGCCGCCTCGCGCCACAGGCCCAGCCAGTGTCGCGGGCGGGCGCGGACGGCCGAGAGAGCGGCCGCCACTCTGCGCGCCGCCGCGCCGCGCCTCCCGCGCTTGCTACCGCCCAACGTCCGACAGCCTGTGCGGAGCAGCCCCACACCTGCGCCACAACCACCCGCGCCTTTCAAACCACCGAGGATGGGGCTACACACAGCCACACCACAGTCGCCAACCAGTCGCCACGGCAGCGCCGCAAACCACGGCCAAACTGCAGCCACCGCGCGCTACAGCCTGGGTCGGCCCGCCGAGAAATCGCCGCCCACGCCCAAATGCCGCCCCCACAGCCCCAGCCGGCGACGGCCACAATGGCCAAACCTTCGGCAAAGGCCCCACACCGTCGCCGCGGCAGCCCGGCCAGCGCGGCCGGCGCCACAGCCACACAAGAGGAGGCGTGCGGCGATGACGGCCGTGCAAACGCACCTCCGCCGCCCCATCGCCCTCCCACCGTTTCCCGATCGGCCCGCAGGCCGTCGGGCCACGTCCTCCTCCTCTCGCCCGCCAACATTCACAGCCCTTTCGTTCGTTTCCCAACAATTTCAATTGTGCCCCGCCGCAAAAAACGGGCGCCGCCTGCAAAGCAACATGCTCCGCCGGAGCGCCCCTCGCCGCTTACGAGCCAACCCCTCGCCCGAGGCAAACCGAAATCCGCAACTACAGACCAACCCAATCTGCCGTCAGCACACACGACAGCCAACATCACGCGTTACGAGTTAGACATTAGGTTCACACGTCTCGGTTAGGTTCGGTGGACGTGGGTTAGGTTAAGGGCACTTGGGTTAGGTTAAGCATTCAAAACACACGTCAGGCGTCAGAGGTTAGGTTACGTTACGTTACATTAAGGTTAGGTTAGGTTAGGTTAGGGGCACTTGGTTAGGTTAAGGGTCGGTGTTAGGTTAAGCGTCAAACTTAGGTTAAGCATTCAAACCACACGTCGGGCGTCCGAGGTTAGGTTAGGTTAGGTTAAGGCCACTTGGGTTAGGTTAAGCCTCAAACTTAGGTTAAGCATTCAAACACACGTCGGGCGTCAGGTGGCCGCAGCAGCCGCACCTACCTACCCACCCACCTCACGGCCGGACAGCTTGGGCTTACTTGGCGCTGAGGCTGACCTCACCGCACCTCACCTCACGCTACGCAACGCTACACAGGTTCGGTTCGCTCAGCTTAGGCTTAGAGCTTAAGCGCCGAGGTCGGATTACGTTGGTTCACCTTCGGGCGCCACACTTTGGGTGTAAAGGTCGCGTCGGGTCGTCGGCACGCCGCAAAAACAAAAACAAAAGCGAAGCCACAGACAACGCCGACAAAACGGGCAGCACGACCACGACCAGATACCGAGACACACGGACCACCCACCGGCCAAAGGGCACCAAACAACAAACCAGAGCACCACGTGTCGACCAGAGCAAACCCGCCGCTCACAGCGACGTGGCTGGCACCGAAGGGCCGCCGCAACTGCGCTTTCCGCGCAGGGCCGGATGCACGTGCGGCAACACCACCACCGCACACAGCCGCTGTTCAACATCAACCAACAACACGCCGCGGGTCGCAGCCTCAACGCCAGCACACGTTTGCACCACCATTCACACGCACCGCACAAACAGCTGTCGCCGACAACACAAACACACCGCAACGACGCCGCCGCCTCTACTTGTCGCCGGCCACCCACCCCACCGACGGCGCACCTGTCGCCAGCCGGCAGTCGGCAGTCGGCACGGGAAACGCACACCGCCACTTCGCTCGCGCGCACGGCCACCAACCAGTCGTCGTCTCCAAAAACAACAAACAAACATAGGGGCAGAGGCAACAAATCGCCTCGCACGAACCGTCCACAAAACTATCAAAGCACAGCCTCTGGCTAACGGCCACGACGCAGCGGCACGCTGCTCCTTTCCCCGCCCCACTCCATTCACAAAGTCACGCGACACCTTTCCGCCACT
Organism: Schistocerca cancellata; assembly: GCF_023864275.1. Lineage (NCBI taxonomy): Eukaryota > Metazoa > Arthropoda > Insecta > Orthoptera > Acrididae > Schistocerca > Schistocerca cancellata. The sequence goes on along the minus strand of NC_064634.1, from coordinate 456,382,017 downwards.
AACGCGCAGCCGCACCCGACGCCCGTGGCAACGACACAACTACTGCACTATCCACCGTACACACAGCCAGCCAGCCAGCCAGCCAGCCAAAACCACACCAACGACCCAAACACGCACGTGCAACGGCACGCCCCAAACCAGTCAACGTCGACAACCACACGCACGGCTGGAAACAGGCGTCCTTCCACGTTGCCATCAAGCTACACACAAGACACAAGGAACCAACAACAGCACGCCTGCCCGCCCGCCCCACTCTCACGCCGCAAAAAGCACACCGAAACCGCCAAACGCACATTCCCATCGCACTGACACCGACCGGCTCGCTACCACCACACCTCTCGGCAGCCGTTTCGCAGACATGACACGGCGCGACATGACATCACGACCAACTCTCCTTCCCCGACGCCTTCGGCCGGAGCACAACGCCGCCAATTCGCCACACAGTCACACACACTCACAGTCGACAAGCGCCCGCCCTCCCTGCACGACGCCGCGCAGCAAACGCGCCCGCCCCAAACACATACCCTCTCCTCTCTCTCGGCCGCCCGACGCGCCAACCGCCACACCGCCAGCCACTCGCAATTGTGCACTGCCGCCAGCCACACGTCCAACACGCCGCGCCGCCTCCGGCCACCCGCCAGGGGGGCGCTCACGTCCGCGACAACAGCGCGGCCCGCCGGGCCAAACCGAAACCGAGCCGCCCGCCGCTGCTCTGCACATCTTCCTGCGGCGCATCAACAAAACGAGGCAAGCGAGCACACCCCGTCACAACGCCACATCACGCAAATGCCGTGCCGACCCTCTTGTGTCTACCGCCTAAATTGCACTCACCAGCCGCCCCTTCTTCTTCCTATCTATCTATCTGTGCGTCTGTGTCGGTCCGCGCGTGACGCCTCTCAACATCCGCCGTCGCCGTCCCCGTTTCCGCCCCAATGCCATCGTCGCGCCGCCGCCTCCTCCTCCTCCGGCCGCCCCTGTCCGGCCCGCACCACACCATACACCGCTGCTTGTCCCGGCCGTTGCCACCAAAGGCGCCTACCGCAAACGCGCCACGCCGCAGCCCCCGTGCGTGCATCTCCGTGCCGACGCTGCCTCTCTGCCCTCCCGCACGCACTCGACCGACCGACATGCACTGCGTCGACGGCCTCGACAACACAGTCTCTGGGCTCCGCACTGCGTGTTCCGGTACGCGCCGCTCAAACACCTATGTACTCATTACAGCGATGGCGAGGCACCACACAATCTCTGACCAGAGAGTTTCTTATCGTCGCTAGTCTGCGCCACACGACACTAGTGGCACGTAGCGGGTCGGCAGGAACAGTTGTCATCTCTATGTGGCGGGTCGGGAGAGGTCGTAGTCAGTCGACGACAGTATTAGCGAGTGGACGATTGTACTGAGCGGGCGGCGGCGTGCTCTTCTCGCGACTCTGGTCTCCGTTCGGGACGATGCATATTGTTATAAAAGGTAAGGTAATGAAGCTGCATTGCGCAAATCTAATAATGTATGTCAATTGTAACTATTTTCTTCACAACAAAATGCCCCAATAATACTTTGTTTCCAAAGTAACTTTTTTTTAAAGGTAAAACCATTCATTTCCATTTAAAGAATATTTCCTCCAACAATCAAAAAATTAAATGTGAGCCGGCATTCATTGCACGAAGCTGTGTACAGGTATCTACAGTTAAGAGCACATATAGATGCAGTTTGTTTCCTCTTTTGCCTTTTTTTTTCATTGACGTAACGATCTTTTGCTCTTTTTTTTTGTTTTTTATTCTGATTTGTACGT